>NC_052152.1:192924213-193007669 GCF_902713615.1 Scyliorhinus canicula
TAAAGCCCTTTTACTGTCAGGTCAACCTCTCGCTGGATACTTACATTGAGTGTAAGTAATCTGAAAGAAGGGCTGACAGTGGGATTTCATCTCCTAACTTTTAGCATTAACCGTCTGGAAGATTTACTTGGGGAGAGTTTGGAAGAGGAGTCAATAGATTCTTAAGAAGGGACAAATCAAATGATCTGCTAATAGTCAGTGATGTATTACGTATATCATTCCACATATCATTCCAGTCAGCTTCTACCTTAGATTTGCATTTTGTTTATTTACATTTTTAAAAAATAAAACATAATGTCATACAAATAATCTTGTGCAATTCTAACTTGGTATTGAAAATGTGAAAGCAATTGACTGAAACAGGCACTGTACAATATAACATTACTTACTTTGCTTATTATTCATTCAAAGAGCTAAATGTACTTTTTGTCCTAATATTCTTCAATATCAAATTTTTTATTTCATTGCAAGAAAGGTTTTAGACCTTGATAGAGCACAACAGCAATGCCAAGCAGCAAAACACAATTTTCAAATAGCTGGTTAATTTCTAATGCTTTATTTCTTACTTTCATCCAGTGCTTTTTAGGCACAACCTGTTGATTTTCACTTTCTTGGGCTGTGACTAGTCGCCCCAACACACACCTCAGCAAATTTCCATGGATTGTTACAGCCAACTAGACTTGGATGAGTCTATGAAATGCATACTCTGTTCTTCCATTTCTGCTTCCCCTGCTTTGTCTCTGCTTCTCACCTCATTTTTTCTGTCCTCCGCGCATTTCTTTTCTCTCCCTTCAAACCCTTCCACATTCTCTTATAGAAGATTACAGCGCACTACAGGCCTTTCGGCCCTCGATGTTGCGCCAACCTGTGAAACCACTCTGAAGCCCAAATACACTATTCCCTTATCATCCATATGTTTATCCAATGACCATTTAAATGCCCTTAATGTTGGCGATAGAACATATACAATCACTTATTGTCACAAGTAGGCTTCAATGAAGTTACTGTGAAAAGCCCCTAGTCGTCACATTCTGGTGCCTATTCGGGGAGGCCGGGACAGGAATTGAACCCGCGCTGCTGGCCTTGCTCTTCATTACCAGCCAGCTGTTTAGCCCACTGTGCTAACTATTCTATAACTTTTTTTTTCTCTTAATATCGCCGCCGGATCGCTAGTTGGCATCGTTTATGGTTGGAACTACGACGGTATCTGATCGTCTTTGAACCTCCGACTTTCGTTCTTGATTAATGAAAACATTATTTTGCCAAACTTTCCTGAATGGCATCAGATGTGGGCAGCACGGTAGCACAAGTGGATAGCACTGTGGCTTCACAGCGCCAGGGTCCCAGGTTCGATTCCCCGCTGGGTCACTGTTTGTGTGGAGTCTGCACATTGTCCCCGTGTCTGCATGGGTTTGCTCCGGTTTCCTCCACAGTCCAAAGACGTGCAGGTTAGGTGGATTGGCCATGATCAATTGCCCTTAGTGACCAAAAAGGTTAGGAGCGGTTATTGGGTTACGGGGATAGGGTGGAAGTGAGGGCTTAAGTGGGTCAGTGCAAACGATGGGCCGAATGGCCTTCTGCACTGTATGTTCTATGTCTAAGTTCTATGTGAGCACACCAAACCTTTTGGATGATTATTCTCTGAAAGATTTGCAAGAGCAATATATGAAAATTTGGCCGAGCCACTAATCATTTACACAATGAGTCAACACAGCATCCACAGGAAGTAAAAGACCAGCACGGGAGCAGTTGTTCAAAAGGCTTTGAAAATCAGATAAAGCACCAGATACAGGCAACACGTATTTAAGAATGTTGAAAGCAGAGACAGGCCAATGAAAGAAGAACGAGAACATAGAATAGAACATAGAATTCCTACAGAGGAGAGGAGGTCCTTCGGCCCATTGAAAGAGCACCCTAACTAGCCCCCCCCCCCAACCTGGGTCCCTGATGCTGTGAGGCAGCAGTGCTAACCACTGCGCCAGCATGCCATCCAAGTACGACAGGCTAAATCCGCCATATGTTGCGGTATTCTTCACTGGGAAGGGCTATAGTTTCTATCATTGTGCTCAGCACACATATTACTACTTGTGATAAACACCTTTGAACTTGAACGCTGCTCCTAAAGTTTCCTTTAATTTAGAGGCTTGTCGTCTATAGAGCGATACAACTGAAGAGATTATTCATCAGACCTTCCTCTGAGATTATGTCATGTGAGTGTATTGGAACAGTTTCTGCTGCCGATCACTCTGTGTGATTGCCCCCGTTGGACTCTGTTGGCACCACTACATCATCATTAAACTGTTGCTCAAAAACTCAGATTCCCCATTGATTTCAGTGGGAAACAGTGCAGCCACAAAATATCCCTTGCAGACATTTTAACTAGAGCCTTTATTGCTACATAGACTAGTTCAATTCAAGCAGAATTCCTCTGTGTGCTGGCAAAGAATTGCAGATTCAAATGACTGTCTGCAATATCGGTAATTCCTTTAGTGATTATCTTAAATTTATGCCATCTTGTTACAGTCTCACTGACGAGTCGGAACTATTTATCTTAATGCACCACTTCATTACCACGGAAACAATTAAGAGGCCATTGCTTCACAATTCTTTTGGAAAAGTTTTAATTTCTCAACCGTGGTAACATTTTCAAGCATGTATGATGTCCCTGTTCTATTGCGTTTGTATCCTTTCTATCATGAGCTGCTGAAAATTGCAGAGAGGACCTTTTGTACAGAAGTCAGTGTTGCCTCCTTGTTTTGTGTTCCTGTACGGAAAGTGCAAAGAGTCGCACGACTTCCTTTTAATAACCAGGGTAAGTGTATTGAAAAAAACGCATGTAAATTATGCTTCCTTTCCAAAGGAAATATTTACTTCACATTATTCTAAATTAAACTGCATTTTCTGCTTGTCTGCCCATAAATATCATCTCCCATAACATAGAACATAGAACGATACAGCGCAGTACAGGCCCTTCGGCCCTCGATGTTGCACCGACATGGAAAAAAAAACTAAAGGCCATCTAACCTACACTATGCCCTTATCATCCATATGCTTATCCAATAAATTTTTAAATGCCCTCAATGTTGGCGAGTTCACTACTGTTGCAGGTAGGGCATTCCACGGCCTCACCACTCTTTGCGTAAAAAACCCACCTCTGACCTCTGTCCTATATCTATTACCCCTCAATTTAAGTCTATGTCCCCTCGTGCTAGCCACCTCCATCCGCGGGAGAAGGCTCTCGCTGTCCACCCTATCTAACCCTCTGATCATTTTGTATGCCTCTATTAAGTCACCTCTTAACCTTCTTCTCTCTAACGAAAACAACCTCAAGTCCATCAGCCTTTCTTCATAAGATTTTCCCTCCATACCAGGCAACATCCTGGTAAATCTCCTCTGCACCCGTTCCAAAGCTTCCACGTCCTTCCTATAATGAGGCGACCAGAACTGTACGCAATACTCCAAATGCGGCCGTACCAGAGTTTGGTACAGCTGCATCATGACCTCATGGCTCCGGAACTCAATCCCTCTACCAATAAAGGCCAACACACCATAGGCCTTCTTCACAACCCTATCAACCTGGGTGGCAACTTTCAGGGATCTATGTACATGGACACCGAGATCCCTCTGCTCATCCACACTACCAAGAATTTTACCATTAGCCAAATATTCCGCATTCCTGTTATTCTTTCCAAAGTGAATCACCTCACACTTCTCCACATTAAACTCCATTTGCCACCTCTCAGCCCAGCTCTGCAGCTTATCTATGTCCCTCTGTAACCTGCAACATCCTTCCGCACTGTCTACAACTCCACCGACTTTAGTGTCGTCTGCAAATTTACTCACCCATCCTTCTGCGCCCTCCTCTAGGTCATTTATAAAAATGACAAACAGCAACGGCCCCAGAACAGATCCTTGTGGTACGCCACTCGTAACTGAACTCCATTCTGAACATTTCCCATCAACTACCACTCTCTGTCTTCTTTCAACTAGCCAATTTCTGATCCACATCTCTAAATCACCCTCAATCCCCAGCCTCCGTATTTTCTGCAATAGCCGACCGTGGGGAACCTTATCAAACGCTTTACTGAAATCCATATACACCACATCAACTGCTCTACCCTCGTCTACCTGTTCAGTCACCTTCTCAAAGAACTCGATAAGGTTTGTGAGGCATGACCTACCCTTCACAAAACCATGCTGACTATCCCTAATCATATTATTCCTATCTAGATGATTATAAATCGTATCTTTTATAATCCTCTCCAAGACTTTACCCACCACAGACGTTAGGCTCACCGGCCTATAGTTACCGGGGTTATCTCTACTCCCCTTCTTGAACAAAGGGACCACATTTGCTATCCTCCAGTCCTCTGGCACTATTCCTGTAGCCAATGATGACCTAAAAATCAAAGCCAAAGGCTCAGCAATCTCTTCCCTGGCTTCCCAGAGAATCCTAGGATAAATCCCATCCGGCCCCGGGGACTTATCTATTTTCACCTTGTCCAGAATTGCCAACACTTCTTCCCTACGCACCTCAATGCCATCTATTCTAATAGCCTGGGTCTCAGCATTCTCCTCCACAATATTATCTTTTTCTTGAGTGAATACTGACGAAAAGTATTCATTTAGTATCTCGCTTATCTCCTCAGCCTCCACACACAACTTCCCACCACTGTCCTTGACTGGCCCTACTCTTACCCTAGTCATTCTTTTATTCCTGACATACCTATAGAAAGCTTTTGGGTTTTCCTTGATCCTACCTGCCAAAGACTTCTCATGTCCCCTCCTTGCTCGTCTCAGCTCTCTCTTTAGATCCTTCCTCGCTTCCTTGTAACTATCAAGCGTCCCAACTGAAACTTCACGCCTCATCTTCACATAGGCCTCCTTCTTCCTCTTAACAAGAGATTCCACTTCTTTGGTAAACCACGGTTCCCTCGCTCGACCCCTTCCTCCCTGCCTGACTGGTACGTACTTATCAAGAACATGCAATAGCTGTTCCTTGAACAAGCTCCACATATCCAGTGTGCCCAACCCTTGCAGCCTACTTCTCCAACCAACACATCCTAAGTCATGTCTAATGGCATCATAATTGCCCTTCCCCCAGCTATAACTCTTGCCCTGCGGGGTATACTTATCCCTTTCCATCACTAACGTAAAGGTCACCGAATTGTGGTCACTGTCTCCAAAGTGTTCACCTACCTCCAGATCTAACACCTGGCCTGGTTCATTACCCAAAACCAAATCCAAAGTGGCCTCACCTCTTGTTGGCCTGTCAACATATTGTGTCAGAAAACCCTCCTGCACACATTGTACAAAGAACGACCCATCCAATGTACTCGAACTATATCTTTTCCAGTCAATATTAGGAAAGTTAAAGTCTCCCATAACAACTACCCTGTTACTTTCGCTCTTTTCCAGAATCATCTTCGCCATCCTTTCCTCTACATCTCTAGAACTATTAGGTGGCCTATAGAAAACTCCCAACAGGGTGACCTCTCCTTTCCTGTTTCTAACCTCAGCCCATACTACCTCGGAAGAAGAGTCCCCATCTTGCATCCTTTCTACCACCGTAATACTGTCCTTGACTAGCAGCGCCACACCTCCCCCTCTTTTGCCCCCTTCTCTGACCTTACTAAAGCACCTAAACCCCGGAACCTGCAACAACCATTCCTGTCCCTGCTCTATCCATGTCTCTGAAATGGCCACAACATCGAAGTCCCAGGTACCAACCCATGCTGCCAGTTCCCCTACCTTATTTCGTATACTCCTGGCATTGAAATAGACACACTTCAAACCACAGACCTGAACACTGCCGCCCTCCTGCGAAGTCAAAACTGTGCTCCTGACCTCTCTACTCTCAATCTCTCGCTCCCCAAAACTACAATCCAGGTTCCCATGCCCCTGCTGAATTAGTTTAAACCCCCCCAAAGAGTACTAACAAATCTCCCCCCCAGGATATTGGTGCCCCTCAGGTTCAGATGTAGACCATCCTGTCTATAGAGGTCCCACCTTCCCCAGAAAGAGCCCCAGTTATCCAGAAATCTGAATCCCTCCCGCCTGCACCATCCCTGTAGCCACGTGTTTAATTGCTCTCTCTCCCTATTCCTCATCTCACTATCACGTGGCACGGGCAACAACCCAGAGATAACAACTCTGTTTGTTCTCGCTCTGAGCTTCCATCCTAGCTCCCTAAAGGCCTGCCTGACATCCTTGTCCCCTTTCCTACCTATGTCGTTAGTGCCAATGTGGACTACGACTTGGGGCTGCTCCCCCTCCCCCTTAAGGACCCGGAAAACACGATCCGAGACATCACGTACCCTTGCACCTGGGAGGCAACATACCAAACGTGAGTCTCTCTCGCTCCCACAAAATCTCCTATCTGTGCCCCTGACTGTTGAGTCCCCAATTACTAATGTTCTACTCCTTTCCCCCCTTCCCTTCTGAGCAACAGGGACAGACTCCGTGCCAGAGGCCCGTACCCCATGGCTTACCCCTGGTAAGTCGTCCCCCCCACAAGTATCCAAAACGGTATACTTGTTACTCAGGGGAACGACCGCAGGGGGTCCCTGCACTGACTGCTTCTTCCCAGTCCCTCTTACAGTTACCCATCTATCTCCAGTCTTTGGTGTAACTACTTCCCTGAAGCTCCTATCTATGACCCCCTCTGCCTCCCGAATGATCCGAAGTTCATCCAGCTCAAGCTCCAGGTCCCTAACACGGTTTTTGAGGAGCTGGAGTTGGGTGCACTTCCCACAGATGAAATCAGCAGGGACACTGACGGCGTCCCTCACCTCAAACATTCTGCAGGAGGAGCATTGTACTGCCTTCCCTGACATCCCCTCTAGATTAAAAAAAAAACAAGAAAAAGAAAAAGAAGGGAAGAGCTTACCTGATATTACCTCAAACCCTGATCCCGCTGAAAGGTAAGCAAATTTAAAGGCACTCACTCACCTTCACGACAGGCCCCTGCTCCCGCTTCCCAACCACCGTGGGGTGGGGGGGTTGGTTAGAGGAGGAGGTAGGGTGGGAAACACTCACAAAGTGTTTCGGGTTTAACTGTCACTTGCCAACAGCCCCTCCACAAACCACCTTCAACTTAGGCTGACCGCACTGCACGTATGCAAATTTCCCCAGAACAGCTGATCAGTAGCTCTGCTCTGCTGCCCTCTGCTGGTTGCTTGCCTTTACTCAAACTCCTTGGGTCTTCTTCGCAGGTTCACCTTCAACTTAGGCTGACCGCACTGCACGTATGCAAATTTCCCCAGAACAGCTGATCAGTAGCTCTGCTCTGCTGCCCTCTGCTGGTTGCTTGCCTTTACTCAAACTCCTTGGGTCTTCTTCGCAGGTTCACCTTCAACTTAGGCTGACCGCACTGCACGTATGCAAATTTCCCCAGAACAGCTGATCAGTAGCTCTGCTCTGCTGCCCTCTGCTGGTTGCTTGCCTTTACTCAAACTCCTTGGGTCTTCTTCGCAGGTTCACCTTCAACTTAGGCTGACCGCACTGCACGTATGCAAATTTCCCCAGAACAGCTGATCAGTAGCTCTGCTCTGCTGCCCTCTGCTGGTCCATAGGGGGAGCTGTTTCAATCAATGTCACAAATGAGTATTCTTTTTCAAATTATCCAAATTTAAACATTGACAGGTTTCAGAATCGTTGGATAAATAGCCTCCATGGAAGAACTTAATGATTACATTTTTGCCACGCATTTAAATTACCACAGAGAAAAAGGAAGACAATGCTGTCTGCA
Organism: Scyliorhinus canicula; assembly: GCF_902713615.1. Classification (NCBI taxonomy): domain Eukaryota; kingdom Metazoa; phylum Chordata; class Chondrichthyes; order Carcharhiniformes; family Scyliorhinidae; genus Scyliorhinus; species Scyliorhinus canicula. The sequence continues at coordinate 192,931,964 of NC_052152.1, forward strand.
CATCCTCCCCGTGTGTGCGGGGGTTTCCTCCGGGTGCTCCGGTTTCCTCCCACAGTCCAAAGATGTGCAGGTTAGGTGGATTGGTCATGATAAATTGCCCTCAGTGTCCAAAATTGCCCTTAGTGTTGGGTGGGGTTACTGGGTTATGGGGATAGGGTGGAGGGGTTGACCTTGGGTAGGGTGCTCTTTCCAAGAGCAGGTGCAGACTCGATGGGCCGAATGGCCTCCTTCTGCACTGTAAATTCTATTTTTTTTAAATGCATTGGAAGCAGTCCAGAGAAGGTTTACGAGACCTGGAATGGGTGGGTTGCCATATCGGAAAGGTTGGACAGACTAGGCTTATAGCTACTGGACTTTGAAGGAGCAAGAGGTGACTTGATTAATGCACCAGATCATGAGGGGGTCTTGACAGGCTGGATGTGGAGAGGATGTTTCCCCCCGCTAGGTTGGAGAATCGCCGGGGGCCGGCGTGAATCCCGCCCCCGGTGTCTCCCGAAGTCTCCGGCACCGGAGATTCGGCGGGGGCGGGAATCGCGCCGCGCCGGTCGTCTCCCCCCCCCCCCCCCCCCCCCCTCCCCCCCCGGTGATTCACCGGCCCGCAATGGGCCGAAGTCCCGCAGCTGTAATGCCGGTCCCGCCGGCGTGAATCAAACCACCTCTCTTACCAGCGGGACCAGGCAGCGCGGGTGGGCTCCGGGGTCCTGGCGGGGGGTGCGGGGCGATCTGGCCCCGGGGAGGTGCCCCCATGGTGGCCTGGCCCATGACCGGGGCCCACTGATCCGCGGGCAGGCCTGTGCCGTGGGGGCACTCTTTTCCTTCCGCTTCGGCCATAGACTACGCGATGGCCGACGCGGAAGTGAACCCCTCCCCTGCGCATGCGTGGGGATAACGTCAGCAGCCGCTGATGCTCCCGCACATGCACGAACTTCCGCCGGCCGGCGAAGTCCCTTCGGCCCTGGCTGGCGTGGCGCCAAAAGCTTTCCACACTGGCCGGGGGGACGGGAACCACTCCGGCGGGGGCCTAGCCCCTCAAGGTGAGGGCTTAGCCCCTCAAGGTGTGGGCTTAGCCCCGAAAGGTGCGGATTAATCCGCACCTTTGGGGTGGCCCGATACCGGTTCACGCCACTCCATCCCGCCGGGTAGGGGAGAATCCAGCCCAAGAAGTCAACGATTTCAAAAGAAGTAGTCGGCGAATGGCAGAGATAAGGAGAATTTGTTTTCTTTCAGAGTGTCGGGAGTCTTTGATACTCTCTTCCTGAAATTTCCCCTTAGTGTCCAAAAGGATAGGTGGAGGTACAGGATTACGGGGATGGATAGGAGGTGTGGTCTTAAGTAGGGTGCTCTTTACAAGGGCCGGTGTAGACTTGGTGGGCCGATTGGCCTCCTTCTGCACTGTAAATTCTATGACCTATAAAAAGGCAGTGGAAAAGAGGATGGGATTCTCCGACCCCCCCGCCGGGCCGGACCATCACCAGGGGTTGGCGTGTATCCCGCCCCGCTGCCCCGACGCCAGCTGCCGAATTCTCCCGTGCCGTTTTTTCGGCAGGGGTGAGAATCGCGTCGCACCGGTCGGGTGCCGTTGGCAGCCCTCCCCCCCCCCCCCCCCCCCCACGATTCTCCGCTCCGCAATAGGCCGGGTGGCCGCCCGTTTTCGGCCGGCCCCGCCAGCGTAAATCAAACCAGGTACGCACCGACGGGACCTGGCTCTGCGGCAGCCTGCAGAGTCCTCGGGGGGGAGGGGGGAGGGGGGGGGGGGCCCGCAGGGGCTCCTGGCCCCGAGGGAGGCCCCCACGGTGGCCTGGTCCACGATCGGGGCCCACCGATCCGCGGGCGGGCCTGTGCCTTGGGGGCACTCTTTCCCTCCGTGCCGGCTGCTATGAACCTCCGCAATGGCCGGCAGGAGAAGAACCCCCCTGCGCATGCGCTGGGATGACGCCAGTACACGCTGGCGCTCACGCGCATGCGCCAACTCGTGCCAGCCGGCAGAGGCCCGTCGCCGTAGGTTGGCGTGGCGCCAAGCCCTTCGGCGTCGGCTGGCGGGGGCCAACCCTGCCGCGCCGGCCTAGCCCCTGAAGGTGCGGAGGATTCACGCCACCCCTCGGCGCCGGTACGGCCCACCCCGCCAGTCGGGGAGAATCCCGCCCAGAGTCTTTGAATAGTTTCAAAGGTGGGTAGCTGGGAATTCAGAGTTGAGGTTACAATCAGATCAGCCCATTACCTGAATGGCAGAACAGGTACGAGGGGTCGAGTGGACTCAATGTAACTTCAAGTATAACAGAAATTATTTCTGTCATAAATTGTGACAGATTGGGGCACGTTCGCCTGGATTTTCGATTTGTAATATCGGAGGTAACCTACTCATTTCAAATACCCTTAATGTTATGAACAGATGATCTAATCCTCGTGCTAAAGCGAGGAATCACAGAGATGTAATGTTATATTCCTCTAATTGAGGTCTGGGAGGCTTAAGGAAGTAACGCAGGTGGCAACTTGTCAAACTTGCGTCAAAATATTGCTGAGGTAGTATCAGATCTCGCAGGTAAAGCAAGTGTCCTATTTCAATCAAACATTTCCACCTGGTTTTAGATTCACAGAAGCTTCAGGGTCATGAAACACTGTCTTTTTTCTCCCTTCAGTAGTTGGTTATCTTTTATTTAAAATGTAAAAACTGCTCATAGATCATCCCCAAGTGACACATAGCACGAGTTTAGCATTATCCCTTTAAGGACTACAGTCGCTGCCTAGCTGTGTGATGCAGGAGGCAGATACTTTAAAAGAGCTATATCAAAGGGAAGGGTTTTTTTTTTCTTTTTCATACCATTATTCTAGTTGTATGGTCTATTCCACTTAAGTGAATATCTGATGAGTGAATATTTCTGTCAGGTAAATGTAACCTATTTCTGTCAATAGCTGTCAACTTTATTGTTGTTTCCTTATCCAGTTCATAACTAGGACCAAGTGCCATTTGGCCCTCAGGACGGCGAGAATCGCCGAGCAGAAACTTATAGCCAAGTTCCGCACACACGAGTGCGGCCTCAACCGGGACCTGGGATTCATGTCGCATTACATTCATCCCCCACCATCTGGCCTGGGCTTGCGAAATCCTACCAACTGTCCTGGCTTGAGACAATTCACACCTCTTTAACCTGGGGTTACCCCTATCTCTGGATCTGTAAAGACTTGATTACCTGCAAATGCTGGCATTCTAAGCATTGTCTGGCATCTTTGAATTTGTCTATATATATGTTTCTGGAACATACCTCTTCATTCACCTGAGGAAGGAGCAGTGCTCCGAAAGCTAGTGTTTGAAAGAAACCTGTTGGAATTTAACCTGGTGTTGTAAGACTTCTTCAAGTGCCACTTGCGCAGGGAAAAAGGCTTTTTAAAAAATCAATAATCCAACCTCTTTTGCCTCCTCTTCGTGATAGGAAAGAATGTGCTCAGTTTGAATGCTGTGTTCTGGAGTTGAGACTGAGGCATATTCTTATTGTACAGTCCCAGATACTGCTACGTTTTTAGACAAGGCAAAGTGCATGGTTACAATGCACGCTACACGTTGTAGCGAAACTGGGGGGAACCCAATAGGCTCGTCGTGTATAAGAAGCTGATTTTTCACTGTGCATGATCTTCTTTTCACAGAACAGTAGCTCAAACGCTTTTCCTTGTCTCACTGCTGCTTTTACTTGGTCAGAACTTAGTGAACGCTGCAATATTTTCCAGGTTAATGGAAAATAAAACCCATGGGGTGAAACATTTGCTGCTGATTCACAATGGATCAGTTTGCTCCATAGGCACAGCCCAGCTTCCCTGCCCGCTCGACACCACCCCCCCGCCATTTTGTTGCACAAATCAAGAGTGAGGACGCAGTTCTCACAGAATTGTAGTATAGCAGCATAAAAACAAGTCCATCTATGTTATATTGACGCTGCCACTGTTGAATACTAGCACGTATTTTAGAAGGGTGGTATGTTTGTAAATCAGATGCACCTCGACTGTCCACGGAATTGTCAAAACTGTAATGTTGGTAAATGTCGCTGTTTGGTTGAATAACATTTTGATCCCTGTTGATATACATTTCCTTACTTAGTCCACCACATACTGTGTGGGAATTTTATGGAGCCTGGAAGCTTGCAAATCGTAGCACGCAAGATGACTTAAACAGGTAGGATGTAAAATCTCAATTTTCCGAGGGAGGGTTGAACATGGGAACAGGAGTGGATCATTCAGCCCATCGAACCTGCCCCACCATTCAGTACAAACATGGGCGATCATCCACTTCAGTGCCTTTTCCTCCCGCTATTCTCAAATCCCTTTATGTCGTGGACAGATTTCTAAATACCAGTTTCTGATCTAAACATGACTGAACTTACACAGCCTGCCAGCTCGAGAATTCCAAAGATTCACAACCCTCTGAGCAAAAGAAAGGTTCTCCTCATCTCGGTTCGAAGTGGCTTTCCGCTTATTTTGAAATTGTACCCCCTTTGTTTCTAGACTCCCCAACCAGGGGAAATACCTCATCTGTGTCTACTTTGTCTATTCCTTTAAGTATTTTGTAGGTTTCAATGAGATCATCTCTCATTCTTTGAAACTCTAGAGAATACAGGCTCAGTTTCCTCAATCTCTCTTCATAGGACAGTCCCACCGACCCGGGAAGAAGTCTGGTGAACCTTTGTTGCAGTCCCGCTATGGAAATGTTATCTTCGGAAGGTGAATGAATGAAATGAAAATCGCTTATTGTCACGAGTAGGCTTCAATGAAGCTACTGTAAAAAGCCCCTAGTTGCCACATTCTGGCGCCTGTTCGGGGAGGCTGTTACGGGAATTGAACCGTGCCGCTGGCCTGCTTGGTCTGCTTTTAAAGCCAGCGATTTAGCCCAGTGTGCTAAACCAGCCCTTGTGCGAGGACCAAAACTGCACACAGTACTCCAGGTGCGGTCTAACCAAGCTTCAATGCAATTGAAGCAAGACTTCACGACTCCATTACTCAAATCCACTTCTAATAAAAGCCAACATAATTTTGCTTTGGGGGACTTTATCAAAAACCTTCTGAAAATCCAAGTTTATTACATCCACTGACTCCCCTTCCTCAATTCTATTAGTAAAATCCTCAAGACATTCCAACAGGTTTGTCAAACATGATTTCCCATGTTGTCTATGCCCAATGTTATGGGCCAGGGATTAGAGAACCCCAAAGTGTATCATGGAGTTCACCTGACCCACAACTTTTACTAGATTGTGGTATGGGGAGCACACGGCCCACTCTACAGGAGTGGTACGACAGAAATGGAAAAGTATTTTTTAAAGCAAAACAATGTTTATTCTATGAACTCAAGTTAACCTTTTTAAAACATGCAGTGAACATCTTAGCAACTATTAATTCAAATATAACACCCAAAGAATACAACACTAAGTAATCCTTAAGCTGTCCTTTTAACATCCATAAGACTTAAAAAAAAACTTTTATAAGAAGCACATCAGGTTAAAGTCACTACTGAGAGCAGTTATTAGTTTTAAATCACCAAAGGATCAATGTACATTCTTTAGATTACAGAGAGAGACTCTTCTACACCTTCTGGCTGTGACTGCAGCTATCCAGCTCTGAAAACAAAACTAAAACACACCCTGCAGCAAACAGCCTAAAACAAAAGTAAAAAGCTGACAGACAGCTCAGCTGCGCCCACTCTCTGACATCACTGCAGTAATAAACACCCATTTATTAAAGATACTCTCACTACAGATACTTATATACACACACCCATTTATAAACACCCATTTCTTAAAGCTACTCTCACATGACACCAATCAGATTATTATTATCCAAGTGTCCATTTATCACAACCTTTACAATAGATCCCAGCATTTTCCCTATTCCTGATGTAAGGCTAACAGATCTGTCGTTCCCTGTTTTCTCTCCCCCTCACTTCTTATATAGTGGGGCGACATTTGCTACCTTCTGATCCGAGATGCAGAGAAATAGTTAATGGTGTGCATGCATTCTCCCTCAGTGTACCCGAACAGGTGCCGTAGTGTGGCGACTAGGGGATTTTCACAGTAACGTCATTGCACTGTTAATGTAAGCCTACTTGTGGCATGAATAAAGATTATTATTAATATGCAGCTTTTGGAGCTTCACACTGGAATGTGGCGGCTTCATACTTGTAATACATTTGCATGCCATGAATACTCAGTTATGTTTGAAAATTATAATGTACCTTCAAGATAAAGTCAGCATAGCACGGGAAACCTGTGACACCCGGTTCATGTTTGTTTAAAGATGATGTGCACCAGTCAGCTTTGTGCAGTTGTGTGCAAGGTGAATGGATGTTGTTATTTAACTCCATGGCCAAGGAAATGGGGCAGGAGAATGGCAGCTTGCATGGAGCCCCAGGAGCAGCGATGGTGAATCAATGATGCAGAGTGGTAGTGGGTAGTGGTAGTCTTGGTAAGAAAATGAGGGGCCTAAGGAGCAATGTCGGTACTGTCCAAATGTGGGTCCATCTCAAGGTGTTAGCTGGCAGGGTCCTTACAGTTCGCATACAACAATTCAATTATCCTCACTGAGCGTGATCTCAGACAAAGTTCTTTACAATACATAGAAAGGAGGGCCAACTGAGTCTGCAAGTTCAACCATGCCCCACAGAGTGGTGAGCACAATACTAGGCAGAACATTCAATAAAGAGTGAACAAAAAAACATAACATTGTTTCTTCCACAATAAAGGAGATGTTTGCTAACTCCCCGGCAACCATCAGTGCCTGCCATCCATGAGCAATGCTGATATACATAACTGTCTGACCTAGCTCGTGTCAACAAATAATAAAAATACACACATCCATAAAATAATGTACAAGGAAATTTAATTTTGGGAAAACATCCGGTGCCACCTTTGTGCTCCCAGTAAGATGTATTTTAATGGCAATGGAGTTAGGCAGGAAAGATTAACAAAGAACAAAGAAAATTACAGCACAGGAACAGGCCCTTCGGCCCGCCCAGCCTGCGCCGATCCAGATCCTTTATCTAAACCTGTCTCCTATTTTCCAAGGTCTACTTCCCTCTGTTCCCACCCGTTGATATACCTGTCTAGATGCCTCTTAAATTATGCTATCGTGCCCGCCTCTACGACCTCCGCTGGTAAAGCGTTCCAGGCACCCACCACCCTCTGCGTAAAAAACTTTACACGCATATCTCCCTTAAACTTTTCCCCTCTCACCTTGAAATCATGACCCCTTGTAACTGACACCGCCACTCTTGGAAAAAGCTTGGGCTGTGATAATTAGTCTGTTCCGCCATTCAATGAGATCATGGCTGATCTTTTGTGGACTCAGCTCCACTTTCCCACCTGAACACCATAACCCTTTATTCTTTTATTCATCAAAAAACTATCTATCTTGGGCAGCACGGTGGCGCAGTGGGTTAGCCCTGTTGCCTCACGGCGCCGAGGTCCCAGGTTCGATCCCGGCTCTGGGTCACTGTCTGTGTGGAGTTTGCACATTCTCCCCGTGTTTGCGTGGGTTTCACCCCCACAACCCAAAGATGTGCAGAGTAGGTGGATTGGCCACGCTAAATTGCCCCTTAATTGGAAAAAATTAATTGGGTACTCTAAATTCATTATTAAAAAAAAAATTTAAAAAAAAAACAAAAAACTATCTATCTTTATCTTGAAAACATTTAATGAAGGCGCCTCAATTGCTTCACTGGGCAGGGAATTCCATAGATTCACAACCCTTTGGGTGAAGAAGTTCCTCCTAAGCTCATTCTTAAATCGACTTCCCCTTATTTTGAGTCAACCTCCCCGCATCTATCCGATCTATTCCCTTCATCATTTTATATGTTTGTATAAGATTCCCCCCCGCATCCTTCTAAATTCCAACGAGTACAGTCCCAGTTTACTTAACCTCTCTTCGTAATCCACCCTCCTCAACTCTGGGACTAACCTAGTGAATCTCCTCCAGCACCAGTAAGTCCTTTCTCAGGTAAGGAGACACAATACCCAGGTGTGGCCTCACTAACACCTTATACAGTTGCAGCGTAACCTCCCTAGTCTTAAATTCCATCCCTCTAGCAATGAAGGACAAAACTCCATTTGCCTTCTTAATCACCTGTTGCACCCATAAACCAACTTTTTGCAACCCATGCACTGGGACACCAAGGTCCTTCTGCACAGCAGCATGTTGATGAGACCATCAATTCACTCGGAACACGATTGGAAATAAACTGTAGTTTTAATAGTCTTACAACTGAGCCTGCCTGCGACCAGAAGAACTGAGGGCAGGCTCACACGGCTGCAGCACTTTATACTTCCGGTAGTGGGAGGGGCCATAGGCGGAGCCAAGGGTGGAGCCCTGTACAAGCTCCTCATCTCCCCCTATGGGCAGAGCCGCGCAACGGCTCACAGACAGAGCCCACAAGGACATAATACTATACAATACAATACAGTGTGAATTACATTCATCACACATGTTTTAATATTTTATCATTTAAATAATAATCCCTTTTGCTGCTATTCCTACCAAAACGGATAACCTGACATTTGTCAACATTGTATTCCATCTGCCAAACCCTAGCCCATTCACTTAAACTATCCAAATCCCTTTGCAGGCTTCCAGTGTCCTCTGCACTTTTTGCTTTACCACTCATCTTAGTGTCGTCTGCAAACTTGGGCACGTTGCCCTTGGTCGCCAATGCACTTGGTGATGCAGGAGGCTCTTTTAAAGCAGCCCCCACGCCACCCCCACTTCAACATTGTCACCTGACAGCAGGCTTCACCATTGAACACCAGCCCCCATTTCATGATCGCACACGTCTCCTGTGCATGCCACATTTTAACTGTAATCACATGGGAAATGGCAAGAGGCAAGAGAGCGGCATTGACATACGCTTCCAGTTCCACCATCAGGAACGGCATGCTGTCGCCAAAATTTCCCTCTGTTGGGAGTGCCTTTGACCTGGGCGACAGTGTAAAGACAATGATATTGACACAGTCCAAAGATGTGCGGGTTAGGTGGATTGGCCATGCTAAATTGCCCGTAGTGTCCTAAAAAGTAAGGTTAAGGGGGGGGGGGGGTTGTTGGGTTACGGGTATAGGGTGGATACGTGGGTTTGAGTAGGGTGATCATTGCTCGGCACAACATCGAGGGCCGAAGGGCCTGTTCTGTGCTGTACTGTTCTATGTTCTATGTTCTATATTGAATCAGCTCCACCACCTCTGCATCCATTGACTTCAATGGAAATGAAAATCGTGAGAAATGTCCAATGGGGGGCTGATATGATATTGCCTGTACCACACAAAAAGTCAAAATTACCCCCTATGCCACTCACAGCAATACTACAGTGTAACATTCTGTATGTAAAGTAAGACACTTGATATTTTGCTTTACATTCTAATGTTAAGTAATGTTTTAGAATACAGCATATTAAGATTCATATTAAAGTCAAAATATTCCTGCAAAGAAATTAACTTTTATGTGACAGACGGATCGTGGTATTTTTAGCTGCAGTCACTCTATTCTGTTCCGCTTCAAATTACCAGCCACACATCTGTGTTCACGATAATGCCATTCAAGAAAAAATATATTTATAAAGCTCTCAACGACAGCCATTGGAGTTTTAAATGTTTAATTTGGTAAAATCCTAATCAGCAGTTAAACGTGTGACTCAGCCTCTAATTGAACTGTCACCCTAACCAACAATTGATTGCGCTTTATGTTCGAAACTGGAGCTCAGTGTATTCCTGAAGCACCTTTTCATTTGCTGTGAATATATAATAAATATGTTTGTTAGCTAAGCCCAGTATTTAACCAAAACCTGAGTTCACTTTACCGACATATTTTTAAATGCTGAAATATTAATGTCACTACCTCATGAATTATGACTGCCTCAGAAGTTCAAACGTGCATGAAATTAACAACTGAATAAAACATGATTGCAAAATAAAATTGTGGCATCCGTTAAAGGGCAGAAGAACTAGAAGCTCGGAGAACCTCATCGAGCAGTTGGGCAGCTGAAACCAAAATATCACCAGATAAGAATTTGTTTAGTTAATTTGGGAGCACTGTGAGAGTAGTCTAAGGTCTCACTGACAGCACATTTCTCTAATTCGATTTTAGAATTTTTATCACTTCGGAGTGTGTGTGTGTGTGGAAAATCACTTTTGCAGATGCCATACAAAATATAAATGTCCTTGTTCCATAATCACAATTTTTTAAATCATTCATTTTAAATATAAATTTAGAGTACCCAATTCATTTTTTTCCAATTAAGGGGCAATTTAGCGTGGTCAATCCACCTACCCTGCACATCTTTGGGTTGTGGGGGCAAAACCCATGCAAACAAGGGGAGAATGTGCAAACTCCACACGGACAGTGACCCAGAGCCGGGATCGAACCTGGGACATCGGTGCTGTGAGGCAGCAGTGCTAACCACTGTGCCACCCTGCTGCCTTTTAATTCATTTTTTGGGATGTGGCCATCACTGGTGAACCCAGAATTTATTGCCCATCACTTGTTTTCAAGGAAGTAGTAGTGGGACACCTTCTTGAACTTGCGTAGTCTGATGATGAGGGTACTCGCAGAATACTGTTAGGTAGGAATTTGCAGGGTTTTGATCCAGCAGTGGTGAAGGGGCAGCATTGTACATCCATCCATGGAACAGCTTAGCTGAGGCCATGTCTAGTTCTGGAGCACCGATTTTCGGCACTGCAGCCAGTATGTTACTGGGACACACAGACTCTGTCATTTCTTGTTGTTTAACAGGTAGTTCTGTCTTCTGGCCTATATTTCAAAAGTACTTTGTAGGATGTCCCGAAGTGCGAGGGCCGGTTTGTGAAAGGTGCTAAATACACGCAAGTTTTTTTTTTCTTACTTGAGAGTGTTCAAGGGTAGAATTTTGCTGACCCTTCACGGCTAATAAAATGAAGAGAGGCATTCAAACGTCCATTGCACATTCTCCCCTTGTTTGCATGGGTTTTGCCCCCTCAACCCAAATGAATGATTTGGTGGGACTGTAAAATCCCGGCAGCATAAAATTCCACCCCGTTCATTTTAACCAGCTTAGTAAAAATGCAGTAGGATCTTTAAAGAACTTAAAACTGTTTGCCAATTAGAAATGTGGCAGACTGACTTGTCCTGGAGCAAGGGCACATCAACAAAGAGGTGGCACGGCTTTTGAGGCTGGTAGGAGCAGCAGTTGTTTTTTTCTCCAAATTCTCCAAAACATTTCTAAGGTGTGGTCTCTGATGGGAAACATGATGCAATTCCCGCAGGGAGGGTCGGCACAATCTAGATCCCAATCCACCCAAATTAAGAAAGGTTTTGGAGGGGGGTGAGTTTCACACCGGCACTGAGGTGGACAGGGCCTTATCAAGCCAGCAAACCCAGCTTCCTCGTTCTAAGAAGCAATTCAGCATAGAAAAAAAAACCACTCTAGAGAAAATGGAGTCAGACAGGACACCTGCTCAAAAGAAGAAGCACTTCTGAGCTAATGGACCCTGAAGTGCTACAAAAACAAACAAAGCTAACCCTCCTTTGAGATAGCACCCCAACCCCAGCTCCATTGAAGGAAAGCCCCCCTCAATGGCATCCGGCAGGTAGCTGTAGTGCCCTTGTGCTCCCTGCAGATAAGTGAAGAGAGGTGCTCGTCTCCTTGCTCCTTGGAGTCCATGGTGCCTGGTCCCTCTTTTAAGGACCCATATTTCCCGCTGCGGGAGGACTGGAGAATACCGGGATGCTGCTGAATTTGACTTTAATCTCAATAATGAGATTAAAATGAATGCAAATTTGCTGTGATCAATTTCTCGCTCTTTCTGGGCAGGCTGGAGCAGGCCAGGAGAATCGGAAACTGTTTTGAGCCTGGCGGAAATCCCATTTCGGGGCTCTCCTGCAATTCTCCCAACAAAGCAAGGTTTCTAGGATAAAAGTAGATCACTGTGGTTGCTAGAATCTGAAACCAAAAGAGAAAATGCCAGAAAATCTAAGCAGGTCTGGCAGCATCTGTAAGGAGAGATAAGAGCTAATGCTTTGAGTCCAGATGACCCTTTGTCAAAACTAAAAGGCATAGGGCGGAATTTTCCATTCCCCACACCAGGTGGGAGAACCGTGGGAGGGCCGGGTGACTCACAACATGCCACCCTGGCACCCCCGCGATTCTCCCAACCCCCACTCGGAGGAATCGCCGCTCGCCGATTTTCACGGCGACCGGTGATTCTCCAGCCCGGATGGGCCGAGCCGCCTGCCGTTCCCGACCCATTCACGATGGCGGCAACCACACCTGGTCGCTGCCGTCATGAACATGGGCGCCAAATGCTGGTTTGAGGCTTCTGGGGGGTGGAGAGGGGAGTGAGCACCACGGCCGTGCTCGGGAGGGGTCTGGCCCGCGATCGGTGCCCACCGATCGTAGGGCCGGCGTCTCAAAGCAACCGCGCATTCGGGGGTTTGAGCCGTCAGCCGTCGTGACGTCAGCCGCGCATGCACGGGTTGGAGCCGCCCAACCTGCTCATGCGTGGCTGACGTCACTTAGGCGCCGCCATCGTGTCATTCTTGGCGTGCCGCCTTGACGCAAGCGTCAAGGCCCGGCGGCCGAGAGTTACGGAGCGCTGCTCCTAGCCCCCCGGGTGGGGGTGAATAAGGTGAGAGGAGCGGCCTCCGAAGCCGTTGTGAAACTCGGCCGAGTTCACGACATCCTTCCCGATTTATCGCGGGAGCGGAGAATTCCGCCCATAATGCTTTGACAAAGGGTCATCTGGACACAAAACATCAGCTCTTTTCTCTCCCTACAGATGCTGCCAGACCTGCTGAGATCTTCCATCATTTTCTCTTTCAGTGAAAGCAGGATTTCTGTTGGGCGCAATGTGTCCGGAGAAGCGTCCTCCTGATCTTTAATCGACCTGTCGATAGATGGAGCTGTTGAAAACAACATCACCCATAGTTGGGAGGAAACATCAGCAGCTTGGAGATTAGAGCTGGAGTGAGCTCTGTGGGAACGATGAGTCAACCAGGTAATTATAGGAAAATGGGAAGTGTAAGTGTGACAAAAATAACCTGGCAGGAAAGCGTTGCAAGCAGTTTAAACTTAATAAAAGGGGTTGCCGTGCAAGTCTGATTGTGGATCGGATTTTAAATTAAAGGGGGGGTAAGGAGGGGTCAGGTAAAGGGAGGCTTAGAAATTTAAAGAGAGAAATCGAGGCAATAGAATATTGTGATTAGGGTTAAGGTAAGGCACAACAGGAGAGAGAGTGCATCAGCGAATAAGGTCCATGAAAAGAATAGTAGTAAAATAAATGAAGGCGCTTTATCTGAATGGTTGAGATCGATGAACACATGGTACAAATAGACATAAAGGGTTTAGATCTAATCACTTTTACAGAGACAGTTACAAGATGACCAAATATTCCACAGTACACAACATTTCTAAAGACCAACAGAATAGAAAAGAGGGAGAAGGTAATCCTGATGGTAAAGGAGGACATGAAGACTGTAGTGAGAAAGGATCTTGGTTCGGAAGATCAGGAGGTACAATCAGTATGGATGGAGATTCGGAATAAAAAGGGCCGGAAACAGTTGGTGGGAGTAGTTTATAAGATACCTCACAGTAGCTTTTGTTTGGACTGATTATTAAGCGAGAAATAATTGGAACCTGTAACAAAGGCAATGAATAAATTGTGGGGGTTTAATCGTCTTAAACACTAATCGAAGGTGGCCTGGAGATGAGCATGCAGAATGCTTTTGTGACCATTTCTTGGAACAATATAAGGTACCAATTAGGGCTAAAGCTACTTTGGATCTAATACTGTTCAAAAAGCCAGTTTAAATAATAATCTAGAAAAGGAACCTCTGGGGGGAAATGGTGATCATAAAACCATGTTTAGCATAAAATTCCATGTTTAGCTCAAAAGTGAGATCTTCCTTCCTTCACCTGGGTGGCACCTTGCCATTGTTCTTGATGTACTCTTCTAAATTCTTTATTGGTCACCAGGCTTAATGGTAATGTGAGTAAGGGATAAACTGGTTATACGACGGATATAATAATGATAACCTTTCTTGTCACAAGTAGGCTTACATTAACACTGCAATGAAAATCCCCTAGTCGTCACATTCCGGCACCTGTTCGGGTACACAGAGAGAAAATTCAGAATTTCCAAATTACTAAACAGCACGGGCGCGATTCTCCGCTGCCCACGACGGGTCGGAGAATAGCGGGAGGGCCTTCCCGACATTTTTCCCGACCTCCTGCTATTCTCCCCCCCCCCCCCCCCATGGCCGCCCCATGACACGAATCGCTGCTCGCCGTTTTTTTACGGCGAACAGCGATTCTCCCCTAGCCGATGGGCTGAGTTCCCAGGCCTTTACGGCCGTTTTCATGAACTCAAACACACCTGCTCTCACCGTTCGTGAAAACGGCCGCAAAGTGCCGTTCCCGACAACCATGGCACCGATTGGCACGGCCGCACCACGGCCGTGCCAAGGGTGGCATGGGCCCGCGATCGGTGGGCACCAATCACGGGCAGCGGGTCCGAAACCCGTGCACTCTTTGTTCCTCCGCTGCGGGGCGGCTGAGGGGCATGACGGCCCGCACATGCGCGGGTTTGACGCATATGCGTGATGACATCATCTGCGCTTGCGCGGGTTGGAACCGTCCAATCCGCGCATGCGCGGCTGACGTCATTGTGCGCGTCAGCCACCGTGACCCTTGGCGCGCGGGCTTAGCGATGGTCACTAAGCCTGCGATGCCGTGCTTCGTGGGGCCGCGCTGTTAGCCCCGACCGGGGGGGAGAATCGGGTCCTGGGAGGGGGCGCGGAGGCTGCCGTGAAACAGGGCCAGTTTCACGGCAGCCTTTACGACTCTCCACATTTGCGGAGAATTGCGCCCCATGTCTTTCGGGACTTGTGGGAGGAAACCTGAGCACCCAGAGGAAACCCACACAGACTCAGGGAGAATGTGCAGACTCCGCACAGACAGTTACCCAAGCCGGGAATCGAACTTGGGACCCTGACACATTTTGCCCGACAGAAATCCTGCTTTCACCAAAAGAGAAAATGCTGGAAAATCTAAGCAGGTCTGGTAGCATCTGTAGGGAGAGAAAAGAGCTGATGTTTTGTGTCCAGATGACCCTTTGTCAAAGCATTATGCCTTTTAGCTTTGACAAAGGGTCATCTGGACACAAAGCGTTAGCTATTATCTCTCCTTACAGATGCTGCCAGACCTGCTGAGATTTTACAGCATTTTCTCTTTTGGTTTCAGATTCCAGTGATTTGCTTTTATCCTTGAAATCCTGCTTTGTTGGGAGAATTGCGGGAGAGCCCCGAAATGGGATTTCCGCCAGGCGCTGTGAAGTAACAGTGCTAACCACTGTGCTACCATGCTACCCTATATATATTGTATATACTGTATATGCCAGTTATACGAGGAATCTACTAGTTATACTGGCCATAATGTCATGCGATGTAACAGAGGGTGTCCTCAATGTGAAGATGTAATATGTGACTGAATTTTATTTGCCCCCACCAGGCATATGCCTCCTCCATTTTATTAAGCTTATAGTCTCCAGAAGGACTGAGCTGCGATTGCACCTACCAATGCTGTTAAAAACCTGAATCTGACACATATATTGATGAGGATGAGGCTAAATAGTTTATTTCTTTGTGTTGGATCCTTTACTACCAGCCAGTCCAGTCTGGCAACTATGTCCTTAAGGACTTGGCATGCTGAGTCAGTGGTGGCTCGACCAAACCACATTTGGTGAGGGACATTGAAATGCCCCATCTCGAGTATATTCCGTGTGTTTCTATGCTGAGTGCTTCCCCCCAAGCTGAATGGTGGGAGGTTGTAATCAGCAGGAGATGCCCCTGCCTTTCGCAATATGCTAAAAAGTGTCTGTCTTGTTATGCTCTTGGAGTAGCATAAGCGGCTTCCTTGATGTGCACTCTGACAAAGGAATGTTCAGACATGGAGATAACTTCAACATGTTTATTGAACTATTTACAATTCTCCTACTCGGGTTCGCCACTACTGTTAATCTTTCTATAGCTACTCAGACTGACGCACCAGTCTGCTATAATCCATGTGGTGGGTGTAATGTTGAATCAACCCTGTGTCTGTACTCACTGAGTGTCTCCACTGGAAAGAGGAAGATCATGTGTGCTGTGTCCTTTATATATGGGTTGGTGTAATGCCCCCCTGTAATAGTGTCACCTCTGTGTGTATCGTGAATGCCCATTGGTCGTGTCCTATCTTACTCACCTATTGGATGAGTGTCTGTGTGTCATGTCTCTGGTGCTCCCTCTAGTGTCTAGCTAGTTTATGTGTACTTACACTAACCCCTTGTGTACCTACAGTGATGCATATCACCACAGTGTCTGTCCATCTGTTTTGATAGATGCATTTTTATGTATAATTTGCCACTGGGAGATAATTCTGCATTAAATGTACCTCAGCTTCATGGAATCACAGAATTGTTATAGTGCACAATGAGGCCATTTGGCCCATCATTTCTGCACCAGCTCTGAAAATAAGCACTTCACTTAGTGCTATTTGCCCCTCTTCTCCCTGTAACCCTGGACATTCTTCCTATTCAAGTAACAGTCTCATTCCCTTCTGAATTCAATTGACCCTGCCTCCACCACACTCTCAGGCAGTGCCTTCAACACTCTAACCACTCGCTGTGTGAAAGCCTTTCCTCGTGTTGCTTCTACTTCTTTTGCCAATTACTTTAAATCTGTGCCCCCTTGTTCTTGATTCTTTCGCAAGTGCGTGTAGTTTCGCCCTATTTACTCTGTCCAGATCCCTGGTGATTTTGAATACTTTCATCAAAGCCTCATCTCAACCTTCTTTTCTCTTGAGGAAAACAGTCCCAACTTCTCCAGTCTTTCTTCATAACTGAAGTTCCCCATCCCTGGAACGATTCTTGTGCATTTTTTCTGCACTCTCTCCAATGCCTCTGCATCCTTTCTGAATGGTCACACTGAGAACTGGACGCAGCTGTGGCCGAACTTGTCCCTTTTACAAGTTCAGCAGAACCTGCTTGCTCTTGAAATCTATACCCCCGTTAATAGGACAAAGCAGCCCGCTTGATTGGCACCCCAATGCTCAGTGGCAGCAGTGTGTACCATCTACAAGATGCATTGCAGGAATTCACCAATTCAACAGCTTCCAAACCCATGACTGCTACTATCTAAGTGAACAAGGGCAGCAGACACATGGGAAAACCACCACCTGGAAGTTCCGCATCAAGACACACAAGATCTTGGTTTGGAAATATATCACTGTTCCTTTAATGTCGCTGGGTCAAAATCCTGGAACTCCCTCCCTCCCAGCACTGTGGGTGTACCTACATGGACTGCAACGGTTCAAGAAGGTAGCTCACAACCGCCTTCTCAAAGGCAATTAGGGATGGGTAATAAACGCTGGCTTAGCCAGCAGTACCCACATCCCATAACTGAATTACTTAATTAATTAATCAAATACAACTTAGCAGAGTACAAGGTTTAGTAACCACTCTTGCAACCTGTCCTGCAACCTTCAATGACTTATGCACGCATGCCCCTTTTGGAGTTGCACCCTTTAGATTGTCTCTCCATGTTTGTCCTACCAAAATGAATCATTTCACATTTCTCTGCGCTGAATTTCATCTGCCACCTATTTGCCCATTCCATCAATTGTCCACATCCGTTTGGAGTTCTACACTACTCTCCTTATTTTCTGAATACTCCCAAGTTTCATATGATCGGCAAACTTTGAAACTGTGCTCTGCACACCAAAGTCTTGGTCAATAATGGATATCAGGAGAAGCAAAGAATGGCAACACTGACAACAGGAGATTCCACTACAAACCTTCGCCCAGCCAGAGAAACATTATTAACCACTATCTTTGTTTTACTGTCACGCAGCCAAATTTGTATCCATGTTGCTAAGGTTCCTTTAACTAAGCTATAACTTTGCTCACACGTCTGTTGTGTGGCAAAAAATCAAAGGCCTTTTGGAAGTCTGTGTACACCACATCAACAGAATTTCCCCTCATCGACCCTCTCTGCCACTTTTAAAAAAAAAAACTCCAGCAAGTTTCTTAAATATTATTATCTCTTAAGAAATACATGCTGGCATTTCTTAATTAATCCGCATTTGTCCATGTGACTATTAATTTTATCCCAAATTATTGGGGTTTATTTTGGATGTTTCCCCACCATCAAAGTTAATAATAATAATCTTTTATTATGATCACAAGTAGGCTTACATCAACACGGCAATGAAGTTATTGTGAAAATCCCCTAGTCGCCACATTCCGGCGCCTGTTCGGGGACACTGAGGGAGAGTTCACAATGTCCAATTCACCTAACAAGCATGTCTTTCAGGACTTGTGGGAGGAAACCTGAGCACCCAGAGAAAACCCATGTTGACACGGGGAGAACAAGCAGACTCCGCACAGACAGTGACCCAAGCCGGGAATCGAACCTGGGACCCTGGCGCTGTGAAGCAACAGTGCTAACCACTGTGCTACCGGCCTGTCATTGCTGGGCTTAGTTTTACATCCTTTTTGGAGAACATTTGCAATTCTCCAGTCCTCTGGCAGTCTAGTGGAAGGTTGAAAAATTACAGCCAGTGCCTCCACAATTTATGCTCTCATTTCTCTCAGTATCCTTGGATGCATCTCATCTGGTCCTGGTGCCTTATCAACTTGATCAGTTTGACTGCCTGCTACCTATCAACAAATTCCAGGTCAAAGTATGAGAGGGATTCGATATAAGACGCTTTACTGTGGAGGCACGTGTTGCCTGGTATCATGCGTATGCATTTTGACAGCTAAAATTGCTGAGAGGGTTAAAGTAAGATAAAAGTGGAAGGAAGCCAGGGCAGTAAATGTTATCCAAATCTTAGCCAGTAGGTAGAGGTGAGTGGGCAAGAAAAGTTGTATACCTTGAAGATTGATTGATTTGTATTGACACACCGGACAGTCCGATTGCTTTATGCATGCATTGATTTCTGTGATGTGATTTCTGCCGAAGATTAATCAGGCTCTCAAGAGCAGAATTTCCTTGAGAAATCAGACAAGGGGGGGGGGGGCAACCAGTTCTATCAAAAATGGTTTTCAAAGAGGAACTTCAGTGCTGTCAGATAAAAAAAAAACTTGCAAATGAACATCATCTTTTTATTTGTTGTGACAAACACAAACACCACCATTGGCAAAAAAGAAGGATTCCAGGGAAGCAAATCTTTGTGTGCAATTCGTTTGATTGTAAGTTTCAATGTTCATTCCGCTGGGTCACTGGGGATTGGCAAACAATGCAGTATTTGTGTTAACCATTTCCTGGCCAGGTAGGGATACTGAGTGGCTCCTTGACAAGCTGAAAATGTCTTCTTGCATCTGAAATGACAGAGATTATTGTGCAGAAGATGATCATTCCTCGTGCACTTTCATTGGCGACAGTCATGGGCATGATTTTCATGGATGAATAATGGAATTCAATAAAAGCTTCGAAATCTGATATTATAAAACCAGAAATGTACTTATTTAGTTTCTGTGAGCCAACAGACCTAACTGTAAATGTACAAAACTGCAGCCGATAAAAATCGTGGAAATGCAGTTGATTTAATTTGATTCATTTATTCACCATAAATCAATGGCCCTGGTAGAGGATCTATGTTTTGTAAGGACAAAGCGAAGTAGCATTTGCATCTTTGCAGTGTTTTGTTAGGTCATTGAAATGTTTCCAGATATCTCACGCAGTTCCAATGGCAAGCCATTGGCCTGAAACACTGGTTCTGCCATCCTCCCTCTATGGATCCTTCCTGACGTGTTAAGCGCGTTGCTTTATTTTTTAATTTTGTGCTATGAGACACTTTTGGAGGGCAGCAACATATCATTTTGAAGTATGCGGCTGTTTGGTGCTAGCAACAGCTTCCAAAGTGAGGAGGTCATTCATGAGTAAATGCTGTTGAGACTTGAACAAGTCAGTGTGAGAGTGATTTGGATCAGGTTTCTCACATTGTCAGCCCTTAAAACCATCTCCTATAGGGGATGCTGTTGTCAGTTTCATTGCTGTCTTGCTGAGAATTTTTGTGCCAAAGTTGTCAAAACTGCTTTAGCACCACGAAGATCATACATTGAATTATTAGCATACCTTTGTATGAATGCCTAAAGTTGAAGAATGTACCAAATGACTCATTATGTCAAATCTATAAATCAGTGTCAGAGACTCATAGAATCATAGAAGAATCATAGAAGCCCTACAGTGCAGAAGGAGGCCATTTGGCCCATCGGGTCTGCACCGACCCTTCAACAGACCACCTTGCCTAGGCCCAATCCCTCACCCTCGCCCTGTAACCCCACCCAGCCATTGGACACAGGGGCAATTTAGCTTGGCCAATCCACCTAGCCTGTACATCTTTGGACTGTGGAAGGAAACGCAAGCAGCCACGGCGAGAACGTGCAGACTCCGCACAGACAGTGACCTAAGGCAGGAATCGAACCCGGGTCCCGAGGCAGTAGTGCCGGCCACTGTGCAACTATGCCGCACAAAGATAACCTTCAAAAATAAACTTTGAAAATATTTAATTAGTTTCAGTTTTTAATAATGTCTATTGTTTGCCTATAATCAAACGTCATTGTCCTGCTGATTATTGCTAATTACAGATTAGGATATTTTGCCACCTCAAAGGCCATGCGACTCCTATTTGCGTTCTGAGCACAGGGTGATGTAATACTGTGCCATTCTCTTCGCTAATGTGCGTTAGTGAAGGAAATTTACCATCCTTAACCAATCTGCCTCTTGTGTCACTCAAGACTTGGGGGGAAATAATGATATGTGGTAATATCCCTGGACTAATGATCCAAAGGCGCAGGATAATGGCGCAGGATAATGTCCTGTGGGCCTAGGTTTAAACCTCACACGGCAGCTGGTGGGATTTTATTTCAATTAATGAATCTGGAATTGAAAGCTAGTCTCAATAATGGTGATCATGAAACTATCATTGATTGAACCCATCTGCCTCACGAAGTTCCTTACGGGAAGGAAATTTGCAATCCTTACTTGGTCTGACCTACTTGTCACTCCAGACCCACAGAAATGTGGTTGATTCTTAATTGCCCTCTGCAATGGCCTAGTGAGCCACTCAGTTCAAGAGCGATTAGGGGTGGGCATCAAATGCTCACATCCCGTGAAAGAATATAAAAAAAGACTCACAGCGATATGGTTGACTTCTAGCTACCCTCGGCAATGTTCCAGCTAGCCACTCAGTTGCATCACACTGCTATGCAAAACTATAATAATAAAACAGGAATGACAAACCACCATCAGTCTAGGCACCTGTCATGGCACACTTTATCTGGTCAACCCTGCAAAATCCTCCTCATGAACACCTCGGATCTTGTGCCAAAATGACAGGGGATAGCCCATATAGACCAATAATGACCACCTACCCTCAGCAGCTGAGTATGTACTGCTCCACATTGAACACCAATTGGAAGAAGTACTGACGGTAACAAGAGGACTCAATGTACTCTGGGCTGGGTCATCAATGCCCATCACCACAAGTGGCTGGGTGGTACCATTGCTGACCGAACTAGTTCAGCACTTGTCTGGCGGCACGGTGGCACAGTGGTTAGCACTGCTGCCTCACAGCTCTAGGGTCTGGGTTCAATTCCGGCCTTGGGTCTGTGTGGAGTTTGCACGTTCTCCCTGTGTCCACATGGGTTTCCTCTGGGTGCTCCGGTTTCCTCCCACAGTCCAAAGGTGTGCAGGTTATTTGGATTGGGCATGCTAAATTGCCCCTTAGTGCACAAAAGGTTAGGTGGGGTTACTGGATTACGGGGATAGGGTGGAGGCAGGGGCTTAAGGAGGGTTTTTTTTTCCAAGGGTTGGTGCAGACTCAATGGGCCAAATAGCCTTCTTCTACACTGTAAATTCTATGATTCAGTGATAGATGTCAAACTGGACTTACAGCAGTTAGTGAGAGAGCCAACAGAAGAGATAAATGTACTTGACCTCGTCCTCAACAGCCCGCCTGCCACAGATGCATCTGTCCGTGACAGCATTGGAAGGAGTGAGAAGCACACAGTCGGTGTGGCGATGAAGACTCGGTTTAAGCTAGTGAGGCACTATCACTGTGCTAAATGAGATTGATCCTGAATTGATCTAGAAGTTCAAAACCTACTATTCCTGAAGCTTAGTGAGCCATCAGTAGCAGCAGAACTGTAGACCATTCCAAAATGTAACCTCATGGCCTGATAGATCCCTTACTCTACCATTGCCAATCAAGCCACAGAATTAACACTGGTTCATTGAGAAGAGGGTGCCAGGAACAGCACCAGGTGCCCCTATAAGTGAAATGCCAAGTCTACAAAGTACAAAACCAGGACTAACATGTATGTTAAACGGTGGAAGCAGAATGCTGCAGACAGAGTTAAGCAATTTCACAATGACAGTGGAGCAAGACATATGAGCATTTGCAACAGCTTTTAGCCGTATATGGTAAGTGGATGATCCATCTCAGCCCTGTCTTGAGGTCCCCATGTCATAATATACACATCAGTATATGGCGGTGCAGAGACACACACTGACTGACACACTGCAAGACCAATCAACACACACAACACAGCAGCCAATCACCAGTTAGGGCACGGTCACTATAAAGCCAGAGGGCACTAGATTTCCCGCTCATTCGGGATGCAGCCTCTGAGACAGACAGAGCCCGCAGTCAGTAGTACAAACATCTACCATGTGCTAGCAGTATAGGCTGGTCAGGTTAGGCACAGGTCTTCAGTCAATCTAACATAGTGTCGACCCACAGTGCAAGTATGTTTAATAGCTCTTAGTTAAATAAAATAGAGTTGTACTATTACAAGTTTTGGTAGCCTGTCTATGTTACTGCTAAGGTAAACGCAGTCTCCACAGATCCAGAGTACCCAACACATCACCACACATGATTGAAGCTTTTTGACAGTCAGTTTTTCTCACCCTCGGTGATATCAGGAAGATGGCTGAACACACTGGTACAGTAAAAGCTATGGGCTCCGCCAGCATCCTGGCTGTAATGCTGAAGATCCATACTCCAGAACTAACTCCGCATCTTGCAAAGCTGTCCAGCATGGATACATTGGCATTTACCTGAAAATATGGAAAGGCCAGCAGGTGTATGTGAGCACCACCATTTAAAAGTTCCCCTCCAAGCCACACAGCACATCAAACTAGAAATATATTTACGCTCTTTCATCACCGCGTGGTACAATCCTGGAATGCCCTGCCTAACCGCCTGTAGGTGTGCCTACAACACACCGACTGCAGCATTTCAAAAAGGTAGCACAACTTCATCTGCTCAAAGGCGACAAGGGATGGTCAATAAATGCTACCCTTACAATGAGCGCACATGTCCTTTGACCAAGTATTAAAAGAATAAATGTATGTCATGTGTTTCCTGTTTGTTATGAATACCAAGCTTACCTTGATGTTGAGAGAGGAGGCGGAGAACTCCAACTTCCTTTGCGCATGCACAGACGGGGGGCTGGATTCGCTGCAGCCCCCTGGGGTGGGGGGCGGAGAATGGCCGTTTCCGAGGAAATCAGGACTGGCGTCGCTGAAGCGATTCATCCGGTCGCCGGAGAATCGCTCTCGCGCGATCTACGCAGTGCGAGTGGGCCATTGACAAGGCCCTCCCTGCGATTCTCCGTGCAAAACTGGCTGAGTTCCCGGCGGCGTGGTTCTAACCACGTATCGTGCGTCGGGAATCTCAGGTGGCGGCTGCGGACTCAGTCCACACCACACTGGTGGGGGGGGGGGGGATCGATCACCGGGGGTGGGGGGGGGGGGGGGGGGGGGCATCATGGACAGTCAGGGAAGCGATCGGGTGGCACAGATCCGCGGGTGCGCACAATCTCGGGGGGGGGCTACATTTTGGATGACAGCCCTGTGTAGGCCGCCGCCGTGTGCATGTGCGGACTCAGACCGGAGGTGAAGGGCACCATATCCGCAGCCAGAGCTGCGAGGAGCACTCCGGGCCCCTGCCAGTCCCCTGCAGGCAGGAGAATCGCTCAGGACTTTCTTAAGGAAAGTCATGAGTGAAACGGCCATAGCCCCATTTTTAAGAGAATCCAGCCCCAGGAGTGGGCTGCCAATGCGCCGTTCTACATTTTTACATCCTGTGGGCCCAGTGCAACTGTGCAAGGAGGAAAATGTGTTGTGTTATGCTGCTTTGAATCACACAGGCTGCTACATGATGCAGTCTAAAGCAAAAGGATGCTCCAGACTCTGAAATGAGTTCAACGTGTTTATTGAACTATTAACACAGTTCTCAAATGAGTTCGACTCTCTGCTAATCTAACTGTAGTAACTCAGTCTAGCTGTACCAGCTTGCTCTAAGCCATGTGTTGGAGTGTCATGCTGCTGATCAACCCTGTCTAACTCTCTAGATGTCTGTCTGTGGAAAGAGGCAAAGTGTGAGTGCCTCATCCCTTTTATAGTGTTTATATCATGCCGCCTTGTGGTGATGCCACCTCCGTGTGTCCTGACTGCCCATTGGTTGTGTCCTATTCTGAATGTTCATTGGTTGCATGTTTGCATGTCATGACAATGGTGTGAAAATATGAATCTGGTGATCGGGAGCGGAGTGCCATGGGAGAGTAGTGTCTCAGGCAGGGGACATAAAGAGATTTCAAAGAGGCGCCCCAGAGAGGGGATAGGGATAGGAGAAGTTCCAATTCAGTTAAAACAGAATGAGCAGCGAAACAGGCTCCAAACAGGAAAAGTGCAGCAGAATTTAAGTGAAGAAGGCAGCCAAAGGTTGGTCACTCTGTGCTGCCAGCCACTGGGGCAAAGGTACCCCTTTGGAGCGGCAGTGCCCCGCTTAGTGTGGCCGAAGATATGAATTTGTGCTTGCGAGTCGGTACTTGAGGGAGTACTCCAAAATCCAGAGGAATGGAATCTCGGGAGACGAGATTGAAACCCTGCAAGGTGGACTGTCACTCACTCTGCCTGATTCTGGTTATTAAAGAGGACTCCAAGAAGGCAGCGGAAGGTTAATGGCACCGCATTGTGGGCCATTGGTGCAAAGTGTTCTGCCTGGTGAAGCCAAAGAACTGAAAGTGTGTGTTAGTATTGAGTGCAGACTTGGAAATCCAGGGGACAGTATCTCAGGAGATATGATTGAAACCCTGAAGTTGGGCTGTCGTTGATGCCATCCGAGTTGGAATGACTTTCGGATAGAATTCCTAAGAGTAGATCTTTGAAGATGAAGACTGGAATCCTTGGTGAGAGAGACAGAGGGTGGGATTTTCTGCCCCTTCTCACTGGTCCCACTGAAGATGCCCCCTCCATCTCCAGCGGGATGGAAGAGCCATGTGAATTGCTCTAGACATTGAAAGGACTGGAAGATCCTGCTAGCAACGAATGGCGAGCCGCCTCTGCCACTTTAAAATATGGTGTGTGTGTGTGGAAGGGGAGGGGGGGCGACTGTAGAATCCCACACAGAGTTCCAGTGAGATTGGCTGACTCAGTGTCATCTGGGTGGGTTATAGAGAAATCCACAGACTCAGTCTTGGTCACATCTGCCAGTCATCTTGTACTGTGATGTGTTCGACCATTGTTGCTTATTAGTTCACATGTACCTCATAATTACCCTGATTGTTAGGAGTGTAAGCTAGATATTGTAAATAGTTTTATCTTTCTGACCTTGTCTCGTAAACAATTTTTTTGTTTGTTCAAAATCTGTGGAATCTTGTGGCTTTCTTCACTGAGCAAGTGGCTTAAATCTGAAACTTTGTCTGCTTAAAATAAAATGTTACTGGTCCCTAACCAGACCCTGCCAGCAACTTGGGGGTCTGGCAAAGGATCATAACATGTTCCAAACAGATTCTATGAAACACATGGTCGTTTCAAATGTTCTTTTGCTTCTGGTTGTATTGAAATTCCTGTACAAACCCGTTGAAATCTGACAAATGTAACTTCAATTGTAACCTCAATAACAAACACCACACCTGACATCAATTTCCATTTTCCATTGCGACGGAATCTGTATTGTTGGGTTTGCCAGGCAGATGCCAAGGGCTACAATTGCCAGCATGCCCGGGAGTTCCAACAGAGAGTGACAGAGGAGGCCAGGCCATGTGTGCCCATGGAAAACCTACTTGGAGAGGGTGCAAAAACCCAAACATGTGATTAGGCCTTCAGAGTGCGGAAAGGGAACAAAAGGAGCTGAAGTAGGACGAGTAGGTTACCAGCTCCGTGCAGCCGAAGTGCTGTGATTAGCCCCGTGTGCAACTGGGACGTAGAGAATCCCACGTGCAGCTAAGCAGGTGGCAGAAGGTCACTGGCTCTGTGCTGCTGAGGGGGGCGAAGGCTTCAGAGAAGCCCAGCGACGGTCATTGCTCACTGCAGCTAGGGAGATTGGGACTCGGGGAAGCGCAGAAGCCGTTGGTGTCTACAGTGTGGGTGAGAAGTTGGGGCCATGCCTTTGTTTAGATGTCTGACTAGTAGGTCAGCACAGTTGGAAAAGAAAACCAAGAAGGTTAGGGCAGCACGGTAGCATGGTGGTTAGCATAAATGCTTCACAGCTCCAGGGTCCCAGGTTCGATTCCCGGCTGGGTCACTGTCTGTGCGGAGTCTGCACGTCCTCCCCGTGTGTGCGTGGGTTTCCTCCGGGTGCTCCGGTTTCCTCCCACAGTCCAAAGATGTGCGGGTTAGGTGGATTGGCTATGCTAAATTGCCCGTAGTGTCCTAATAGTAAGGTTAAGGGGGGGAGTTGTTGGGTTACGGGTATAGGGTGTATACGTGGGTTTGAGTAGGGTGATCATTGCTTGGCACAACATCGAGGGCCGAAGGGCCTGTTCTGTGCTGTACTGTTCTATGTTCTATGTTCTATGTAAGAAGGCTGAACCTGGGAGCAAATTTCAGAGGGATCTGGAATCGTGCCCCTTTTGGGTGAGGATTATACCCGTGGAACTCGGGTAAAGTAGAGCTGTTGTTGGCTGGGGATCAGACTCGCTCTTTGAAGAAGGCACTTGCCGTTCTTCATGTGGACGACAGGGGGCGGGATTCTCTCAGCCCATGCTGGTCCGGAGAATCGCCATGCCGGGAGCGAATCGTGATTCGCCGCCCCGACGCTGGTCCACCGATTCACTGGAGAATCGCCGATGTTGACATCGGCATGGTCTGCGTGGCCCCGGTCGGGGGCGGCTCTACGCAGCCCCCCCCCCCCCCCCCCCCCCGGCGATTCTCTGCCCGGGATGGGCCGAGCGACCGCATAACAAGTCCGAATCCCGCCGGCGCCGTCCACGTGTGGTCTTACCCGGCAGGACCTCGGCGTGCATCCTTTCGGGGGCAGCCTGGTGGGGGGAAGGGTAGTCCAACTCCCCGGGGGAGGGGGGCCTCCACTGTGGCTTGGCCTGCAATCGGGGCCTACCGATCGGTGGGCTGGACTCTCGGACTGGGGGTCTCTTTTGCTCTGCACCGGCCCCTGTAGCCCCAAGCCCTGTTGCATCGGGGACGGCGCGGAGAAGGGAGCCACCGCACATGCGCGCAATCGCGCCGGTTGCACTGTGCATGCGCGCATTGTCGCCGGTCGCAGCACGCATGCGCAGACCCGCTGTGCCCATTTGACGCCGGTATCGGCTGCTGGAGCGGTGTGGGTCACTCCAATGGCGTGCTGGCCCCCTGCAGGGGTAAGAATCACTGCTCCTGGGGGCATGTTGACACCGTCGTGATACGCAACGGTATTTACGACGACGTCAACACTTAGCCTCAAGATCAGAGAATCCCGCCCAGGGTGTTAAGGATTTTGGTGACTCACACCCATGGCTGATATCTAGGTGGGTTGCTGAGAAATTCTCGGCTGTGTCTGTCATTTAATGTGTCGTGTCTTTGACCACAGTTTGCCTGCCTGTTCATCATTACCTCATGGCAATCCTGGATGTCAGAGTAGAAGATTTTGATCATTTACTTTGTTGACTCTTGAATAGTATAATTTTTATCTGTTTGTTTTGAAACCGTGAAATGTTCTGGCTTTATTCTCTTAGTAATAATAAATTTAGTTTGCTTCAAGCAAAAAGTTACTGCCCCCAATCAGATTGCAACACCATTTGTTGCCAAAACTTTCAAAAGTGAAATTAAAGATACAATATATGTTTGGCCAAAATAAGGTTTCGGAATATGTTGAACTAGTGCCAGTTACTTCAAACCTTTGTTTTTGTTCTCCATGGTCGATGTTAGAAAGTTTACTTTCAGGCTCTTTCTGTGAGATTGTAGCAAAAAGCCAGTAGGTAGTGGGTACATGCAATGTATTTATTGTTCTCTCTGAGGCCAAGGCTGTTGTATTTTCAAATAATTGATTAACATAATGACCAAAAGAAGGAACACAGAATCATAGAATCCCTGCAGTGCAGAAGGAGGTCATTCGGCCCATCGAGTCTGCACCGACCCTCTGAAAGAGCACTCTACCTAGGCGCCTCCCCCCGCCCCCGCAGCCCCATAACCCCACCTAACCTTCGCACACTAAGGACAATTTAGCATGGTCGATCCACCTAAACTGCACATCTTCGGACTGTGGGAGGAAACCGGAGCACCCGGAGGAGACCCACGCAGACATGGGGAGAACGTGCAGACTCCACACAGTCACCGAAGGCCGGAATTGAACCGGGGTCCCTGGTGCCGTGCGGCAACTGTGCCAACGACTGTGCCACTGTGCCAACCCAAAGGAACTGGAATTGGCCATTTCATCCCTTTAGCTTGTTCCAACATTTAATGAGATCATAGCTGATCCATATCTTAGATCCATCCACATCCCTGTGTCCATATCCCTTAATGTACCTGGAAGGAAAGATTTATCAAACTCAGATTTACAATGATTAATTGAGCTTGCATTTGCTGCTTGTTATAGGAGAGAGTAGCACACGTCTGCTACCCTTTCTGTAAAAAAGTGTTTTCTAACCTTTCCTGAACAGCTAGGCCTTGATTTTACCATTATATAACCTTGTCTATTCCAATGCACTCCTGGCTGGCTTGGGGCATTGTACCATCTATAAACTGGAGACAGTGGGAAGATTGAAGAAGGCGTCAATTTTATTTAAGTTTAGGGCAGCACGGTGGCGCAAGTGGTTAGCACGGTTTCCTCACGGCGCAAAGGTCCCCGGTTCGATACCGGCTCTGGGTCACTGTCCGTGTGGAGTTTGCACGTTCTCCCCGGGTTTGTGTGAGTTTCGCCCCTCAATCCAAAAGATGTGCAGGATAGGTGGATTGGCCATTCTAAATTGCCGCCTATTTGGAAAAAATGAATTGGATACTCTAAATTTATATTAAAAAATTTTTAAATTTAAGTTTCTCATGTAGATGCACATTGACTGACTTCTAGAAGGCTGTACATTGGTACGTTTCTCTATTTGATACTTTAGTTACTTCCTGTAAAAAGTTAACAAGGTTCAGCAGACATGGTCCTTAATTTACCAATCCATATGGTTCTCCCTAACTAGTTCAAATTTCTTGGAATGCCCAGTCACTTTGTGTTGGATTTCCAACATGGTGGCAGAAATTGGGAGTCAGGAACTTTCATAGCACTACGATCCCAGATCCATGCCCACCGTGCTGGCTGGTGGAATTTTCACCATGGTGGAGATAGGGACAGCCTGGTATTGGAAATAGGCCGGTGGAAAAGGCCCACCTCCATTCGCAGCGACATTGACCCAGCTCTGCAGATGAATGTGAAACCCCGCAACTCTCACTTTAGCCCCATCCCCTTCACTGTCCTCACCACCCCTTTCACTCCTCAACCCCCAATCTCCCTCCACACCCACTCCCCCCCCAACTCACTTTGCTCCCTCCAACTCCCATCACCCAATTGGCCCTCACCCCACCTTCCCCAACCCACAATCCTCACCTCACCCCCACTTGACCCATCACTTCCCTTCACCCCTATATCCACAACACCTCCACCACACTACTTTGTACTGTAAACAGAATCCATAATAACAGAGCCCTATAATAACATTCGGCAGTCTTTGAAAAGATCATTCATCTGCCAAAATAAGTAAACATAACTTGAATAGCCTGGAAAATGATTATCCTCTTCAGAAGCTCATAACACTACTAAAATAAATAAATGTAACAGCCAGTTAAAATAGTCAGTTAAAAACAATTCTTCAGAAGTTCTTCAGAAGTTTCTAATTTCGTCAAAATAAACAAGCATAACCTGAATGCTGTTTATAAAAAATGATTATCCTCTTCTGGTGCTCATAATGCTGCCAAAATAAATAAACATTATAACCATTTAACATAGCAAGTTAAAAACATTTATCCACTTCAGATTCACATAAATCTGTCAAAATAAACAAACATTCCATAAATAGCCACTGAAAACCATTATCTTCTTCAGGATAGATTGTTCAAAATAAATAAGCTCACGTTCTCACGAACAACTGTGTAAGCAAACTGTACGCAAAGTAAAGTTCAGATATCTGTAAAATCTTTGAAACTGCTAAACAGATGGCTGAAACAAAATGGCAGTAATGCAGACATTTTACACAATCACTTCTGGATTTCAAACTGGGCTAATCTTTCAACCTGATACAATGTAGGACAGCACTTTATCCAGCGAATATTCAGCTAGAATGCATCTGAAGACCTTTCTGCTTTTCCAATAATGTTCTTTCCCTTAACAGTTTGTCTGTTATCAGAAGTTACAACCTGACAACCACATTATTTAATGGCCATTTGTCTTTTCAAATCAAAGCACTGTCAACATTCACTTTTGGAAAAAATAGATATAACTACGGCTACAGTATTTCAAAATGATGCGTGAAGTAGGCAACAGCTTTTGTACTGAGCTTTCATACAGTTATCACCTCCAAATCTCTGCTGTAGTGATTTACATTGCCTACCAAAGTCCATCTGCCTCCATCAATGTTGCAGGAGTTCTGAAATGTCCCTTTTCGCAATGGTACTGAGTGGAATGGAAGCCAAGTGTGTGCATCTGACCCATTCCCTTTTGCCGCCATAAACATTGGTAGCACCTGAAAAGGGGGTGGGAATCCTGTTGGGAAAATAAAGGAGTTTTAAGGGATTTATATTTGAAGTAGTAAACATTAGCAATAAGGTATCATTTTAAGTGTTTAGTTTAATGTTTCAGTGCCTGGAAGGATAAAACCTATAGTTAGATTCATGCTTGACAAAGGTATTTATATGTGTGGGGATTTGTTAAGTTCCAACTGTGTTTCTATTGTGCATAGAGAAGGCTACGGCATGAAGAATTAATAAACCAGCAGTGGTTGTTTCGCAACTGGAGTTTTGTAAGGTGGAGAAGCTTTTAAGTTTTAGTTTAGCTAATTTGATGGTGATAAATAGTGAGAGAGAAGACAGCTCTGATAGCTCTGCTAGAAGCCGTTGGTTTACAAGGCGAGAAAGGGAACATCTCTCTCAGCTTTACTGGAAGGAAAGCCATACCATGGAGTAAAGGTTAAGAAAACAAGTGCAGAGATCTGAAGAGCAGGTAGTTAAGGAAACTAATGAAATGAAGCGAAATTTCCAAAAAGTCAGAGGGTAAAGGTACTAGAATAGAGCACAGTTCAGAAAGACAGACAAAGCTGAGAAGAAGGTAAGTTACACCAGTACGATATCTGGAGTGATTTTTAGGTTTGTGACATTTTACTACAGCCTGTGGAATAATTCTGGAAATCGGTGGCTGGGTATCAGAAAAAGCACTCAAGGCAAAGAAATCCTAAAGGGGTTGGTATAAAATCCTGCACTGGACTGTCTGGTAAAAGTGGAGCAGAAACTTTGTTTAAAGATGTGATTTGGAAAACCTGGTCTAGACTTTGGAATGCAAACCGCTAAGGGAAATCATACTTACGAGAGAAGATTTTCGAGTGAGTTTTTGGGAGTGGAGTTTGGAAACTCTCACGTGACAACCAGCTGGGAGGATTCTTAGGAGCTATCCATAAATAATCACTGGGGGTTCCGAGTGGAGAGTGTATTCGCTCACAGTCATCTTTTGTTTAAAAAAGACTTTGTTTAAAACAGATTAAGACATATTTCGTAATCCATGTTAATCCTAAAACCAGTGTGTAATTGTTAAATTGAGGGGGGAGTAAATGGGTATTGTATCATAATCCATTATTTTCATATTTAATAATTGTTTTTATTTCTTGTTGTTAAAACTAATTAGCCGTCCTGTGAGTCTGTTCCCCAACGTTTTATAAAAGAAGTAAAAGTTGGATTCTCCACCAGCAGAATTCTCCATTGCGCCAGCAGTGCGCCCACGCCCCCGGATTTCCCGGTGCCGTGAGGTGGCCACAATGGGAAATCCCATTGCATGGTAGCAGGAACAGAGAATCCCGCTGCCAGCAAGTGCACGCCACCCAGGAAAACCCAGCTGGTGGACCGGAGAACCCCGGACACGGTCTTTTGAGCCAGGTTTCCATTATGGAATCTTCCAGGCAAGTTATAACATCAACTGGGATTGTAGAAATCCAGATCTGCGCGCCGACTGACATTTATAAAGCCCATTCAATGCACTTTGGCCCTCAATTGGGACAGGAAAATCCACCATTTAGTCTCTAAACTCCAGTAACTTACCCTCAGCAGATTTGAAACCAACAAATAAATAATTTC
Organism: Scyliorhinus canicula; assembly: GCF_902713615.1. NCBI lineage: Eukaryota > Metazoa > Chordata > Chondrichthyes > Carcharhiniformes > Scyliorhinidae > Scyliorhinus > Scyliorhinus canicula. The sequence continues at coordinate 192,964,535 of NC_052152.1, forward strand.
CTGGTTTCTCTCTTACGTCACTTCAGCAATGGTGTTAGATTTGCAATTTTCCAGTCTAAGAGGACAACTCCATGAGCTTTAGACGATCATGGCTAAAGCATCTTCAGTTTCCTCAGACACTTTCTCCAGAATCGTGGGGAGGAAACAATTAAATCCTGAGGATTTGTTTTCCAATACTGCTATCTTGCTTTCATTAACTTTCGTGAATTCCAGCCCTTTATTTATTACTAGTTTTCCTTGAATATCAGGTATATTCTGCCGCAGTCTGACACAAATTAATTGTTCATTAAGCCTGCCACTTCCAAATTTTCATTTACAATATTGTCCACAGCCATTTTTAAATAGTTGATATTACCCTTGACTGTCCTTTCCTTCTAATACAATTGCCAAAATATTGACGGGGGGTGGGGGGAGGGGGGGGGGCGCGGTTTCCCTGTGACCATGGGAGGTGGTCTCCCTCGGTCGGGATGTGTCCGTTGGGGGGGGGGGGGGGGTGTCCCCATCTCCATGGGGTCTTCGTCTCTGTGAGAACATAAGAACATAAGAACATAGGAACTAGGAGCAGGAGTAGGCCATCTGGCCCCTCGGGCCTGCTCTGCCATTCAATGAGATCATGGATGATCTTTTGTGGACTCAGCTCCACTTTCCGGCCCAAACACCATAACCCTTAATCCCTTTATTCTTCTATCTATCTTTACCTTAAAAACATTTAATGAAGGAGCCTCAACTGCTTCACTGGGCAAGGAATTCCATAGATTCACAACCCTTTGGGTGAAGAAGTTCCTCCTAAACTCAGTCCTAAATCTACTTCCCCTTATTTTGAGGCTATGTCCCCTAGTTCTGCTTTTACCCGCCAGTGGAAACAACCTGCCCGCATCTATCCTATCTATTCCCTTCATAATTTTAAATGTTTCTATAAGATCCCCCCTCATCCTTCTAAATTCCAACGAGTACAGTCCCAGTCTACTCAACCTCTCCTCATAATCCAACCCCTTCAGCTCTGGGATTAACGTAGCGAGTCTCCCCTGCACACCCTCCAGTGCCAGTATGTCCTTTCTCAAGTAAGGAGACCAAAACTGAACACAATACTCCAGGTGTGGCCTCACTAACACCTTATACAATTGCAACATAACCTCCCTAGTCTTAAACTCATCCCTCTAGCAATGAAGGACAAAATTCCATTTGCCTTCTTAATCACCTGTTGCACCTGTAAACCAACTTTCTGTGACTCATGCACTAGCACACCCAGGTCTCTCTGCACAGCGGCATGCTTTCATATTTTATCGTTTAAATAATAATCCCATTTGCTGTTATTCCTTCCAAAATAGATAACCTCACATTTGTCAACATTGTATTCCATCTGCCAGCCCCTAGCCCATTTACTTAACCTATCCAAATCCCTCTGCAGACTTCCAGTATCCTCTTCACTTTTCGCTTTACCACTCATCTTAGTGTCATCTGCAAAGTTGGACACATTGCCCTTGGTCCCCAACTCCAAATTGTGAACAATTGTGGGCCCAACACGGATCCCTGAGGGACACCACTAGCTACTGATTGCCAACCAGAGAAACACCCATTAATCCGCACTCTTTGCTTTCTATTAATTAACCAATCCTCTATCCATGCTACTACTTTACCCTTAATGCCATGCATCTTTATCTTATGCAGCAACCTTTTGTGTGGCACCTTGTCAAAGGCTTTCTGGAAATCCAGATATACAACATCCATTGGCTCCCCGTTATCTACTGCACTGGTAATGTCCTCAAAAAATTCCACTAAATTAGTTAGGCATGACCTGCCCTTTATGAACCCATGCTGCGTCTGCCCAATGGGACAATTTCTATCCAGATGCCTCGCTATTTCTTCCTTGATGATAGATTCCAGCGTCTTCCCTACTACCGAAGTTAAGCTCACTGGCCTATAATTTCCTGCTCTCTGCCTACCTCCTTTTTTAAACAGTGGTGTCACGTTTGCTAATTTCAAATTCACCTGGACCACCCCAGAGTCTAGTGAATTTTGGTAAATCATCATTAGCCATCTCTTATAGCACTTTGGGATGCATTCCATCAGGGCCAGGAGACTTGTCTACCATTACCCCATTAGCTTGCCCATCACTACCTCCTTAGTGATAACAATCCCCTCAAGGTCCTCACCTGTCATAGCCTCATTTCTATCAGTCGCTGGCATGTTATTTGTGTCTTCCACTGTGAAGACCGACCCAAAAAACCTGTTCAGTTCCTCAGCCATTTCCTCATCTCCCATTATTAAAACTCCCTTCTCATCCTCTAAAGGACCACTATTTACCTTAGCCACTCTTTTGTCATTGTCTTATTTTTATTTATTCTGTTTAGATCAACTTGTGCAATCTCTTGAAGACCAATGTTGTTGATGGGCCGTGCTTATTCAGTGCTCCCCCTGCCCCCGCCAGTCATGTGACCTGCCTCCAGGATATTTGTGACCAAGTGTCAAAAAATAGGCGGGAAATGCTGATATCAGAGCCATCGGGATCTTCACTGTTTTTCCCACCTGAGTTTTCACTTAGTCAGAAAAACAGAAAATTCTCCACATTGTGCTTTCCTTTGGTTTCTTTTGCTATTCCCCTTGTGGAGATTTTATCTGTCTTTGGCTTTCCTTTATGTTCTTCTTGCCTTCCTCAATCATCTGAATCAAGTTCTGTGTGCATTTCCCTTCAGTTTTATATTAACTCTTGCCTCTTTTGCCGACAACGATTGTTTTATTTAGAAAGTATAGCTCTCCCCCCTTCAGGGCATGGATTGCTCCTGTAATAAGTTAAATTAGTTTTGGATCTCCTTCGCTGCCTCCCAACCCCCCCCCCCCCCCCCCCCCCACCCCCGCTCCTACCCACCCCCACTGTTCACCTGTAGTTTTAACCAGTAATAGTTTTGAACAGTTTGCTGTCGTCGGTCTCCGTCTCAATTTTTTTTCCAAGTTAGCCTTACAGAAATCGAGAACCTGAGTAACTGTGTTCGGCTTCTCCTTTCCAAACTGAACATTGAATTTCATGATATTCTGATCACGGTTCTATAAGGTTCCTCTACGGTTTGCTTATTGGTAAGTTAGGTTCATTATCCAGAACTGAATCTAGTGTGGCCTGCTTTTGTGCCTGGCATGGAGCTTCAAGATGACATTACTTCCTCAATGTCTCGTGGATGACTACCAATGGCTCTATTCAGCCATAAAATTGGCTATTTATCCATAATTCCTCTGTGGCTATCTGGCCAATTAATGACTCAACGGACACAGGTTGGCAAGAAGTCTGACTGCTGCTGACTGATTACCCATTTACACCCTTTATTACTAGTGCATAGCAAAGGAGCTAAGGAACACATTCCTCTTGGTCCTCTAATACGAACTAATCCCCACGGTTCCAGTTGCTGCATGCCTACATTATTAGGCAAACATTCTTGTTCATGGCCAAACGATGAAGTTAAAACAACAAAGGGAATGCACAATATCTATAATTCATAACTGCGACCTTGGTTTGCCTTCCCAACAGGCTATGTCTTGTTTGCTTTTCTCTACAAACCACACAAATTATGGCCCTAAAGTATCATGGATTAAGAATTTTATTTTTATGATCTTTCAATGAACTATGGCAGGCTACAACATCATTAAGGTACCCACCTGTTACTGAGATGGGGTATTTCCGTTTTAATACAACAGACTATGTTTGAGGACAGGCGTAAGATGTCGCACTAATTGGCCAATGGTGGTCCATGAGAGTTCAGTAATTTAGTAACTTGAGGAAGCCAGTGGCAAGAGGACAGAGGTTTATTTAACTATATACAATATTGTGCTCAAGGCAATAACCCGCTCCCAGTACAGTCCTTGCTGGGATAACTATTCCTGCTTTGGGCCGGCTGTTATGTAAGTCTGTAACAAGGTCCAGCTGGGTGGCCTCCACCCCCTATCTGGGAAGCTCATCCTCATGAGTCCTACAGGGAGATCAGCAATGGCTTCCCTTGTCCCTGTGGGGGTGATAACACCCCTCCCCCATAACATCTGGAAGTCCCTCTTCAGCTGCCAATGTTGGGGACCCTCTGCACCGCTTTGTCCACAGCTGTGCTTCCGCCTGTGGTGGCTCTGGGTCGGGTGGACTGTATCGGTATGTCGACCTTTGCTTCCTGGCCGACCTCCATAGGGTTATTGCTGGGATCTCAGTCCCGGATACGACATTGTCCGCTGGTATGGACACTTCAGTGTCCATCTCTGATCCAGAGTCTTCCTCCTCCCGCTGGACTGGGGGCTGTGATCCAGACGGCTGGGTCCCCAGGCTGAGGAGTGGTTCATGGCATGGAGGAGACGGCAATACCGCCGGTTGGGCGTCGTGAAGTGCGGGTTCTCGCTTATTTAGGTGGTCCAAGTGCTTTTGCTGAACTCTCCCCTGAACCCGGACTTTGTACGAGACCGGATCCGTTCTCTCCAGAGCGACACCTGAGAGCCAAATTGCCCCATCAACAAAATTGTGAGCACAGGATCCATCCCCTGAGCGAAATAGTAACCCTGCCGTCCTCAAGCCGCGGTGCTGCACCTCCGATTTGCTGCCGAGGCTCAGAACCGTGAGACTTAACCGGGTTCTAAGTCGTCGGCCCATCAACAATTCTGCGTCATCACATGTGGCAGTCTGTGATAATTAAAGAGGAACCGCGTCAGCCACTTGTCCATGGAAACCGTAGATTGTTTTTTATGCCCTTTTGAAGGTCTGGACCGCCCTTTCTGCCACCCCATTGGAGAAGAGATGATACGGGGCGGTTCAATAAGCCGAATGCCACTGTGCTTCATAAACGCGGCAAATTCTCCGCTGGTGAACGGCGTTGCATTATTATTTGTTACCAGGACCTCAGGGATCCTATAGGTGCTAAACGAACCCGGGAGCCTATCCATCATGGCCTGGGGCATTGCTGATGTCGTCCTGGACACCTCTAGCCACTTTGAGTGGGCATCCACGATAACGAGGAATATGGCCCCCATAAATGGCCCCGCAAAATCCAAATGCCTATGCACCCACGGGCGTCCCAGCCATTTCCAGGAATGAATGGAAGCCAACGGCCGTAGCTTCTGATGTTCCTGTCACGCCAGGCAGCTGAAAAGCACCCTCTCAATGTCCCATTGATGCCGGGCATATCAGACATAACTACGGTCCAATATCTTCGACTTAGAGGCGCCTGAGTGCCCGCTGTGAACATCCTGCAGCAGGGATTCCTGACCCTGCAGTGGGATGACCACGCAATCGCCCCACAATATGACGCCGTTTTCTATACTGAGTTTCAAGAACTTATGAGAGGTAAGGAAGGGCCCGCTTTTCTCCAACGCTCAACAATATGAAGAGAAGTGTCGCCAGTCTGGGATCCCACCAATGGAGGACTCACAACCAGATTCGTCCCAACAAATTGGGCCCTGGTCCCTGCACCACAACCAAGGGAAGACAGACCTTGTGTTACCGGAGTCACGGTGGTCCCTGTTGCACGTTTTACTATGAGCGTAAAACGCGTTTATTGGAGTGTATTAACACGCCTCCGAGTTCGACGTGTGCTTAACACTGCTAGGCTCTGTTCTATGTAATTATTTAGCTCTGGAGTCGCCAGCTGCCGTATAGGCAACGTCACAAGTATTCCAAGGTCAAATTCAAAGTAATAAAGACGATACACCGATTAGTCAAGTTCAAACGATCAATATTTATTATACAGTTAATAATAAATACTCATGCACACACACTAAGAGACTAAGCTACAACTAAACATAAGCAAACAGAATACTTATCTAACAGGAACAGGCAAGGTCAGAGAACGAGGCCTTCGTCCTGGTTTTGTCTGCAGCCTTCAGCAAGCGTTCTGGCACTTGGGAGTCTAGCGGGCTTGGATCGCGTAGCGAGCGTTGAACTTACGGTTTCGGCGGCTGGTGCTCAACGGCTGGAGTCAGGATACCAGGTGTCAGTCGGGGCCGGAGCACAGGTTTAACAGACCGGACAACACGAGGTCCCTATCTTTTATAGGGGTTCCGTTGTCCTTCCCTCTTCTCGGGCGGGCTCTACCTATTGGATCAATTTCTTATCGATACTGGATTAATTCCCCAATGCGAGGGGGTCTCCGTGATGGAGGGGGCGTTTCTTATGTCCTTTTGTTCGGAGGTTTCTGGTGCCTCGATGTCTGGGTCTTGATTGGAATGTGTCCATTCAGAACCAAATGTATCTATTGTGTGGGTGTTCAAGTCTGATGGCCTCATTAGCATGCAAAGCGTTTTGCCATTTGCACCTAGCTAAGGTCTTTTCACCTGAGCCCAAACTGGTTTCTGCTGCTGCAGAATGCAAACTGCTCTTTGCAGACTGCTGTTCTGGCTAAACTGTCTGTTTCCCAGCAGCCTTCCATTTTAGTTTGGCTCAGTGTCCATTTTGCGTGGCCAGCATGGCTACATTCCCTCCTTGTGATCCTCACAATCATACTATTGTGAAGGATCACCTATGTACTTTGCCTCCTTGTGTTCTGACCTCTTGCCAGTTCCTGTTCTACTCTGTTCTAAACTATGGGAAGAAGAGAAAAAAAATTTAACTAACATCTCTACTTGGCCCTATGTCAAAAGGGACATGCATTACTACAATTGGGAACCTCTACCTATCACTATTAACCTTAACCTTAACTTAAACATTTAATCACTCTAAAACCTTAACCATTCACACCACAACATCACACTTCCCAACTCGGCAGTCGAGTATGGAACAATATAATACATGGCTGAATTTTATTTACAGAGTGTTGTAATCAGTGAGGGGTTGAGGGGTTTGGTGGAATCCGAAGATGGGGGATTGCACTCTATAGATGGGTGAGGTGCTGGAACGAGAGGCTCTCCTCTTCCATTTCCTCAACCTGAGGGTCTGCACTAGGATGGTGAGGATCGCGATCACCAACAGTGATTCGATTATGTAGGACATGGAGTACCACGTCATGAATTTAGTACACCAGGTCTGAACCTCGCTGATCAGAGCTGAGCACTGGGGGTTTGTTGTACTAACATTTACGGTGGGGGTTGTGGGGGAAACGTGTCTTGTTTCCACACATATACATATGACATTAAATAGTAATAAGTGGGCTTCCATCATTTTGCTGTTCTTCTTCTTTCTCTTCCTTCTTCCTCCGGTATTGACAATCCTGGCTTCGACCTCTGTCTCGTCCTTTGAAACCTTTGGGATCAAGCACAGTATCTGTCAATACACAGTTTAAGACCTTTACTTGTTAGTGCATCTGTCTTTCAAAACCCAATTGACCCTTTAAAATGACTGGCTAAGTCACACCCTGTGACTCCCCTCATTTTTTTTTTTCAAAAAGCGAATTTAAAGACCAGCATACACCTAACAATCCTTCCTTCTGCGAGCCGTCTCGCAGGCTTTGCTGATTTACCATCCGAATGTTTCCGGATGTAAATAGCATGTGGGATGGCGGCCGAAGGGCTACCTAACGTAAAATGAAAACAAACTTTGAAATAAACATCCGAATGAGGTGCGTATGGGCCGCTACGGGTACGAGTTGGATGGGATCCCCGGGTAGGGCGTGCTGTGCCATACCCGAGCTTGGCTGACCAAGGGTTGGTTCTCAGACAGGGCGGGTCCTCAGTGCCGTTTGTCCACTGCCTGAGTAACCTGGAGAAACGGGTACGAATGTGTTTACCATGACTTGCAGCCTCTATTTCGCCGAATAGAGGGGCACCTAAAAAACCAAGGGAGCCAAGATGCTCCAACTGAGGACATCCCTGAAGTTCTCAGAGATATCTGCAGATAAACTATTTGGCGTGTGGCCTTACAACTTTGGAAAAGATCTCCAATCAAACCGAAGTTCTCAAAAGTATCTGCGGACAAACTAACGTGCATGTGAGGTGGTCACAATCTTTTCAGCTGAAAAGAAGATGTCCATCCTCCAGCTGAACAATGTACAATCCTGAGACAAACAAACATGAAACGAAGACAAACATACGTGCAGGTTCCATCAGAAAGGACATCGTTTCCCTCAAACGATTCCTATCTTACATCATCTGGACACCTCACTTTGATTCTGCCTCTGTGAACAGGGTCACAAAGGGGTTGCCGTGTCGGGAGTCAGACACCGTGTCGTCCTGCTCTCCCGGATCCCACACCCTTGTGTGGATCAGGCATGCTATTTTGGAGTTGTGTGACCGGGGGTCACTCTCGTCATTGCGGACAAGTCTGTAGGAATTGTCCCTGTGCCATTGTGTGGCGTCGAGTGTGTTGTCGGGGTAGTCGGGGTCGGGTGGTGGTTCGGGGTTTTTGAGGTAAGTGACTTCCATGGGGTCACTGGAGTCGGGGTCGTAGTTGGTGCAGTGTGGGCTGTATGGCTGTGTGCTGTCGCTGTCTTCAGAGTCAGTGTCAGTCCTGCTGTCTCTGCTGTGGCAGCTTGTGGGCGTGTCGGGGCGTGGTCTGTAGTGGTCTGTGGGCGGAGTCGTGGGCGAGTCCGTTGATGAACTGGTCTGTGAGGGGGATGGTGGAAAAGTGTCTCTGGTGGGCGGGGTGAAGTGTTCTGCTGCATCCAGCAGGACATGGTGAGCATGGTTGGCCTGTGTTCCATAAGCCTTTAACTGGTTTATATGGAACCACGCGGTCTTTCCATTAGGATACTTTATTCTGTAAACGGAGGGGCTAATTTTGTCCGAAATTGAGTAGGGACCGGAATATTTTGGAGCCAAAAAACTGCTGGGGTTATAAACAGATAACATTACCTGTTGCCCAACCTGGAATTCTGTGGTGTGGACGGTCTTATTGAAACAGGCAGTACGTTGCTGTCGGCGTTTCCCTAGCTGGACTGCGGCTGCGAGCTGTGCAGACCTCACAGTCTCAACTAGATCTTTAACTGCCTTTTCATGTGTGAGGGCCGTCACTTCGGGGCTTGTCATGTCCAGTCCTAAAAGGAATTCTGTACCTTTCATAGGGCGTCCGGTCATGAGTGTGTGTGGTGTGTATCCTGTCGATGTGGAGACAGTGTTCCTTATGAACATAAGTGCAAATGGGAGCACTGAATCCCATGTGGAATTATTCTCTTGGACCATTTTCCTGAGGGTAGTTTTTAGGGTCCGATTCATGCGCTCCACAATCCCGCTGGACTGTGGATGATACGCAATATGGAAGTTCTGTTTGATTCCGAATATTGTCAGGACGTTCCTCATGACCCGTCCTGTGAAGTGAGATCCCTGGTCCGAATCGATACTTCGGGGTAAACCCCATCTCGTGAAGATGTGGTGGGTCAGGATCTTTGCAGCTGTCTTAGCTGTGTTTGTTCGCGAGGGAAATGCCTCTACCCACTTGGTAAAGGTATCTATCACCACCAGAACGTATTTATAGCCATTCCTACAAGGGGGCAATGGACCTATAAAGTCGATCTGGAGGTTTGTCCAAGGGCCGTTAACTGGGCGAGTATGCCGAAGTTGTGCTTTCTTAGAATACCTCTCCGGGTTATTCTGAGCACAAATCAGGCAATTCTCTATGTAGTGCGTTACATCATTCCTGAGATCAGGCCACCAACAGAGTTGCCTGAGGTGCCTCGTTGTTGCATCAATTCCCTGATGCCCGTGTCCGTCATGGAACAAGGCAATCATCTGATTCCTGTCCTGCTGTGGGACCACATAAAGTCGGTCCTTAATGATCACACCCTCATGTGTGGTCAGTGCGTGTTTAAAGTGCTCGTAAGCAGGCACAAAGTTTCCCTTGAAAACCTCCCTGAGGTCTCCGTCCTGTTTTTGTGCTGCCACGAGATCTTTAATATCAGTCTGTGAGACTTGGACTGCGCTCACAGGGGCGCTAGCTGGTGCGCTAGCTGGGGGGGTCCATAAGTGTCCTCTCCTGGAACCTGCCTTAGCCAACGCGTCGGCCTTTACATTCCCAGGGGGTGATGACCTATGGTGACTTCTTACTTTTATTATGCCGAAGGTCCTGTCCTTCGCTTTCTCTAGGATATGCTGGAGTAAGGGGGCTGATGGAAGGGGTTTTCCGTCTGCGGAGACAAAACCTCGTGTTCTCCACAGGGGCAGAAAATCTGTTAGGCTATTGCAGACATATAAGCTGTCTGAATATATGTCTGCTGGGCTGGGGAAAGAATCGGGGTGGTCCACTATGTACGCTATGGCTGCTAGCTCTGCTGCCTGCGCGCCTAAGTGACCTGGTAACTTAAGAGCTATCTCTTCGAGAGCGCGCCCCTGCGCGTCCTCGACATAGATGCCGCATCCTGTGATACGCTCACCATTTAAAACTGTGGAGGAACCGTCTACATAAATCCTCAAGGGTCCACACGTGTCTGTGGGCTGGGGGCTTTGTTTCGGGTTCCCTATCTTCCTGGGGGGTGTTTTGGCTAAAAAGGGTCCTGTGTTATGCAGGGGAGCTACAATTTCACAGTCATGGGGCTGTCCGGGATATTGGAGGTTGTCTGCTAAGTATGTGTGTGTGCGTGTCCGTTTTACAGTAATGTCCCGTCCTTGTAAAGGTAGGGTCCACCTAGCTGCCCTAATCTGGCTAACTGAACCGTCCTTCAGTCGACCGTCTAGTAGTAGCTGTGTGGGTGTATGTTCGGTTAGAATGGTGATGGGGTTTAGTCCGGTGATGTATGAGAAATACTGCACGGCCCAGAAGACAGCAAGGAGGTGCCTCTCACAGGCTGAAAATCCTTGTTCTACTGGGTCTAACAGTCGGGAGGCATAAGCCACTGGTCTTAGCTGCTCGTGCCGTTCTTGAAGCAACACGGCCGAGAGGGTCAGATCGGTGCTCGCTACCTCTATTGCGTACGGTGAAAGTTGGTCGGGGACTAGCAGCGCGGGTGCTGCACTAAGGGCTCGTTTCAACTCTTCCACAGCGCCTGTATGCTGCGGAAGCCATTCCCAGGGGGCTCCTTTCTTAAGGAGGTCTGAAAGTGGGGCGGCTTTTGTCGCGAATCCGTCGATGTGGTTCCGACAATAGCCAACCAGTCCTAAAAACGACCGGAGGGCTGATACATTCTGGGGAAGGGGCAATTTGACAATCGAATCAATTCTTTTGAATTCGATCTCGCGTTTGCCGTGCGTGATGACTGATCCCAAATACATCACTTTACTTTCCAATATTTGGGCCTTTTTCGGGTTAACTTTACAGCCAATTTCAGTTAAGAGTTCCAGGAGTTCGGCCAGAAGCGAAATGTGCTCTGCCTTTGTGTCTGTCTGCAGTAGTAGGTCGTCTACATACTGTACCAGACATTCGGGTCGGGAAAATTTTTCTAATCCACTTGCCAGCTGTCGGTGGAAAATGGAGGGTGAATTGTGGAATCCTTGTGGGAGGCATGTCCACGTGTACTGCTGTGTTTTAAAAGTGAATGCGAATTTGTATTGGCACGCTTTTGCCAATGGTATTGACCAGAATCCATTACTGATGTCCAATACCGTGAAGTACTTGGCGTTGAGACCCTGTTTGAGCATGGTCTCGGGACTAGTAGCTACCGTTGGGGCTACTGCGGGGGTTACTTTGTTGAGTTCCCGATAATCGATGGTCAGACGCCATGATCCATCGGGCTTCCTCACTGGCCAAATAGGGGCATTGTTGGTGGAGGCTACCGTTCTCAGTACACCTTGGTCCAACAAGCTGCCTATAACTTTTTCTATTTCCACCTCTGCTTCAAGGGGAAATCTATACTGCTTTTGCGGTCGGGGGTCCTGTCCGGTAACATGAACTTGTCCAGTCATTCTGCCACAGTCATGACGGTGACTTGCAAATGCTGTCCTGTGTTTGTTTAGTAGGGCCTTAATTTGTCTGTCGGTGTGGAGTGTAGTCAGGTCGAATGAGTACTCTCCCACTGCGCTAATCCGATTAGCGTAGTCTCCTACTGTGAGGGTGGCTGGTGCTCTGTCTGATCTCGCCATTCGCCAGACACACTGGTTCACTGGGTCGAACGACAAGCTGTGAGCGTTCATAAAATCTATCCCCAGGATGTGCTCTGCTGTCCGGGGAAGATTTACTAAAACTACGGGGTGTCTTGTGGAAATGTTCCCTAGCTGGACCGCTACGGGTGCTGTGATATGTCCCTGCTGCGAGTGTCCGGTGAACCCGCTAAGTGTGATGGTGGAGGTGGTCGGCCACGTGTCTGCGTGTGCCGTGGTTGTGGAGTTAATGGTGGTGCGGGATCCTCCTGTGTCCCACAGTAACTCTATGGGCTTCCCTTTGACTTTTGCCGTGACTACGGGCCTCCCTGATGAGTCCCATAGTGTGTCACAGACCCAAGTGGGGGAGCCCGAACACCGTCAGTTCGTCTCGTCCACATTGGTGGGTCCTGACTGTACTGCTACATTGTGGATGGGTTTTGCCTTGTTGCGGTTCAGAGTGCCTGTCTGCTGGCCTCTCTGAGATCGCTGGGGTGCATTACACTCTTTTGCCCAATGCCCTAACTGTCCACAGTTATAGCATTCCTGTCCTTTCTGTTGAGGGCTGCTCTTGCCTTCATTTACCCATGCGGGCTTCTGGTGCTCTCTGACTGCTTGGATATCTGCAGCAGCCTGAGCCTCTTCTGGGGATCTAACCTTTCCTTTTGCCTGAAGCGATTGCTCCCAAGCGCGGGACAATCTTTTCAGGACCCATTTTTCGTTATGGGCCTCTTCTGAGGGGTCGTAATTATTGCAAGCGCTCTGTCCTGCTTCTGTTGCGTGTGAGATAATTGTGCGCGTCCACTTAACCATGTTTTCGCGGGTTAAATGCGCTCTATCTAGCTGTCCGAAAACTGCGCTGAAGTGAATCCACAGCCTTCCTGCGAATGCTGTGGGGTGTTCGGATCTCTTCTGCCTGCACTTATTCAAGCCTTCTACGGGGTCACCTCTATTGTACCCGATGGCATCTAAAATGGCAGTGTGCATCTCCTCTAGGCTGCCTCCTGCCACGTTCTGTGGGTCGGGGAGGGCTGCCACTACACTCTGGTCTAAGCTCAGCACGGTGAGCTTAACCTGCTCTCTCTCATCCAGGCCGTACATGGTAGCCTGCTGTTTTACTTTAGCGAAGAACTGGTGGGGGTCTGCGGTGGGGAGGAACGGAGTGATCTTTTCACAAGCGTCCCTTAGCTGGGTTACTGTTAAAGGGGTGGTGTAAGTTATGTCTGGGGCGCCTTCTGATTCGGCTTTCCTCTGTGTGGTTACGGGATTCATGGGTGCGGTTATGATCTGAGCTGTGGGGGGTTGGGGTGCCTGTCGTTTCTGCTGAGCTGCGGGCGCACATGTTCCCTGAACATAACGCTGCGCTGTCTCGCTTAATTCCTGCCAATCTGGGGCGTTTTCCCCATCTAACTGAGCTCCAAAGGTGCTTTGGAAGCCATTCTGCACCGAAAGCAGAGATTGCAGTTCCGCAATCTGTTTCCTGCATTTCGCGTGGTCAACTGTGCTTTGTCTTTGTTCGGTCGTTGCAGCGTGGAGTGCTCTCAAAGCTGCTTTGAGATCGGAACATTGCCTCTGCAATGCCTCCACCTGCTTTTCCGATTCCTGTCTTATCAGAACGGCACGTTGCACGTCCTGATAGGCTTTCTCATACTGGGTCTGGGAACTGTTCAGATGAGCTAGACAAGACTGGTGAGCCCTCTTGGCATCATCCACCTCTCTACCCTTCTCTGCCAACTTCCCTTTAAGATCCAGGTTTTCTTTCTCGATGTCCCTGACATCGACCTTACTCATTCGGTTCCTTTCCTCTAAATCTGCCCGGAGCGTCCTGATGACCTCCTCTGCGCCTCGCAATTGTGCCAAGCAGGACACAATCGCCATCGGCTTGCGTGCTTTACCTAAACTCTTTTTGTGTATTTGAGAGAGGTTCTCCCACCAAGTATGACCTATACTTCCGGGACCTGTCTCCTCATTTGCACAAAACTCTTTCCAAAGGGGCCATCCCTTTCCCTGCAGATATTTGCGGAGTTCCAGCTCCCACGTGGGACACTGGCCTACTCTGCTACTGCTGCTGGTCGCTGCGACCACAAACTTTGCTGGATCCATCAGACGTTCCATTGCCTGCATGGCCATTTCCTCTGACTCTCTTTTTATAATTTGGAACAGGGGGTTGTTGGGGTGGTGTGTCGTGAAAAGGGTACGGCTTACGCTATTTTCCGATCACAAAACTACCGAAAGTTTGTCGCAACAAAAAGCTTTCAGTTTTACCTTACAGCCCTGTTAGTACGCATGCACTAAACACACTTCCGAATTTCGCTTATTATTTTGAACACCGTGAATACTTGTGATCTCTTTCTTTCTCTGCAATTTGGAGTTCTAATTCAAATTTCAGGGTCCTGGACACTGTGGTGTTTCCACTTACAACAGGGTCCCGGCGGATGTCGCCACTAAATGTTGCACGAAACACAGGTCCTCAAGGGTTCAAACGAATAAAAGCTATACACCGATTAGTAAAGTTCAAACGATCAATATTTATTATACAGTTAATAATAAATACTCATGCACACACACTAAGAGACTAAGCTACAACTAAACATAAGCAAACAGAATACTTATCTAACAGGAACAGGCAAGGTCAGAGAACGAGGCCTTCGTCCTGGTTTTGTCTGCAGCCTTCAGCAAGCGTTCTGGCACTTGGGAGTCTAGCGGGCTTGGATCGCGTAGCGAGCGTTGAACTTACGGTTTCGGCGGCTGGTGCTCAACGGCTGGAGTCAGGATACCAGGTGTCAGTCGGGGCCGGAGCACAGGTTTAACAGACCGGACAACACGAGGTCCCTATCTTTTATAGGGGTTCCGTTGTCCTTCCCTCTTCTCGGGCGGGCTCTACCTATTGGATCAATTTCTTATCGATACTGGATTAATTCCCCAATGCGAGGGGGTCTCCGTGATGGAGGGGGCGTTTCTTATGTCCTTTTGTTCGGAGGTTTCTGGTGCCTCGATGTCTGGGTCTTGATTGGAATGTGTCCATTCAGAACCAAATGTATCTATTGTGTGGGTGTTCAAGTCTGATGGCCTCATTAGCATGCAAAGCGTTTTGCCATTTGCACCTAGCTAAGGTCTTTTCACCTGAGCCCAAACTGGTTTCTGCTGCTGCAGAATGCAAACTGCTCTTTGCAGACTGCTGTTCTGGCTAAACTGTCTGTTTCCCAGCAGCCTTCCATTTTAGTTTGGCTCAGTGTCCATTTTGCGTGGCCAGCATGGCTACATTCCCACGATAATCAAAGGCTCACCGGTATAGGTCGCCAACCTCACTTTGGTGTTGAGCAATGTCAGTGGCAATGATCCCTGTGCAGAGTCGCGGAAATGCGCAATGGTCCACAATGGAGACGATAATTCCAGTGTCCATTCCCATGATCACGGGGTAACCATTGACCTGTAATGTAACCCAGATCGGTGCTACCTTGACGCGTTTCAGCTGCATTAAACAGTCGTCCTCATCCGGGGGCCCACATGTAAGGCCCTGGTTCGTGGTAATCTCGGCAGCTGTCATGGATGCCGAAATTGGCTGCTCTGACCATCACGAGTTCTCCGACCACTTATGTGACAATATGGCCGACTCTCCCCTTCATACTCAGGGGAGATATCCCATCGGTTAGCGATAGCTCCCGAGCTCCTGACCCAGCTGTGGAATTGCCTCTGGGGCAGCCCTTTCAGAGGAGGTTTGGTCTGACTGGCACTGTCCCGTGATGCAGAGGGAGGTTGAAACGAAAGGTGGGCCAAACTATGGACGCCAAAGTCCATGGACCCTGCAGCTCCTGCATTCTTTCTCTGCATGTTCTTGGGACAGCGAAAGCTCGATGGTCTGTTTCAAATCCAAGGTGGGCTCTGCCAACAGTTTCTTTTGAGTGGCCGTGTTGTTTATGCCACACACTAGCTTATCCCTCAACATTTCAGAGAGGGGCAGCCTGAACTTCCAATGCTCATCTCGACGTGTTAAGCAGGTAAAGGAGCCAGTGACCGATTCACCTGGAGGCCGCACTGCCGTATTAAAACAATACCGCTGTATAATGACGGAAAGCTTAGCGTCATAGTGTTCAGAAACCCAAACAACCAACTCATCAAAGGATTTGGTTTTTGGTGCCGGCTGGGTAAGTCAGGCTTTTTATGATCACTAAAAGTCGAAACTCTGCAGGAGGATGACATTCTGACGGCCCCCCCCCCTCCCCAAAATTCCGTTCGCCTGGAAGAAATGCTTCATGAACTCCGCATAGTGCTTCCAGACCTGCACCAAAGGCTTTCAACTTCCTGAATAGCGGAATCTTGAATGGCTAGGCGGTTCCTTTTTCCTCGTCGCCACTTTAGTAACTTGAGGAAGCCAGCAGTAAAAGAACAGCGGTTTATTTAACTATACAATGTATTCTGCTCAAGGCAGCAACAAGATCAGTCCTTGCTGGGAGTACTAACCACACCTGGCCCTGCTTTAGGCCGGTTTTTATGTAAGTCCATTCAGAGCTCCAGCTGGATGGCCTCTGCCTCCATCCTGGGAAGCCTGTGCTCTACGAGTCCTATGGGGAGATCAACAATGGTTTCCCTGTGGTCCTCGTAGGCGTTCTAACAAGTGAGAGATGGGAAATTGTGTCCACATATGAACAGGCAAGACACAGATTTTCAACCAAGACTCAGAAGAAGCAAAGCAGCTTTTGTTCTGACGGTGAAATTAATTGCGTATTTGATGGCTGGAATGAGGCAATAATGAGCTGGGAAAGAGGCACAGGAGAAGCAAATTATGAAGCAGACAATTTGAATAAACGTTTGTGAAGATTCCATGGGGTATCTTGCTCGAACATCTCTTGTATTGCTAGCAAAATAATAATGATAATAACCTTAATTAGTGTCACAAGTAGGCTTACATTAACACTGCAATGAAGTTACTGTGAAAATCCCCTAGTCGCCACATTCTGTCACCTGTTCGGGTACACTGAGGGAGAATTCAGAATGTCCAATTCACCTAAAAAGCACGTCTTCCGGGACTTGTGGGAGGAAACCGGAGCACCTGCAGGAAACCCATGCAGGCACGGGGAGAATGTGCAGATTCCGCAGGAACAATGACCCAAGCCGGTAATCAAACCTGGGACCCTGGCGCAGTGGGGCAACAGTGCTAACCACTGTGCTACCATGCCGCCCATATAAACACGGAGGCATCGCAAAATTTGTGATGTTACCCTTATGACATACAAGCAATCCAATGACATCTATGTTGTTATGAAGGATGCCATGTGGCATATGGGCCAATCTCCCCTTGTGCACTGCACACAGAAAGAAGGAATGCATTTGCTGTGTGGCCTGCCAAACAGTGCTAAAACATGGCACATGTAAAAACTAATCAATTGCTGATGCTATCATTTTATGCCCACATTCACCATGAGTGCAAACGATGGTGTGGGTGCAAAATATTGCGAGAGTTGGAAAACGACCATAAGACACAAGACATAAGACATAGGAGCAGAATTAGGCCACTCAGCCCATCGAGTCTGCTCCGCCATTCAATCATGGCTGATATTTTCTCATCCCCATTCTCCTACCTTCTCCCCATAACCCCGGATCCCCGTATTAATCAAGAACCTATCTATCTTGTTAGAGAGATCTTGGGCTGGATTCTTTGTGTTTGGGACTAAATCCCCACGCCGTTGTGAAAACTGTGTTTATTTACTCCAGGAAAACTGGCGTCAAAAGGCCACAGATTCACCGTCTTGCTGGGGACTAGCAGGCAGCTGCCGTGGAGCTCGCAGCTCTACCTGCAGATATGGCCCCCAGAACTTCCGGGTCAGAGGCCGCGCATGCGCTACGCCGTGTTCCATGGCAACACAACCCGCAGACCTGGACCGGCAAAATAGTGCCCTGCTTTGGCCACTCGCGTGCCCCGGATCGCCCACACACATTGACCCCAGCTCCGGAAAAAGCCCCCCATGCCCGCCGATCCATCCTCTCCCGACTGTGGCAGCCCTGGACAGAGTCCGTAGCCACCACACGAGGGTCCTGAATGGTGGGACCATGAGAGAACCCCGGTGTCGGGAATTTGGCCAGTCGGGGTGCAGCATCGTCGGGTGGGCCGCAGGCAATGTCAGCCTGGCGTCGATTTTTAGGAGCCGGAAAATTTGAAAACCGGTGCCACTTCCAATTTCAGCGCCAAAACGGATTCTCCGCCCTGTCGTCAAATGGGATTTCAGCGTCGGGGAGTGGAGAATCCAGCCCCTTGTTTTCCGCTTCTCCAGACCCACCCCAACCCCTTGGTGACATAATGAGGTTTCCCCTCAGAAAGGTTGGGAGGATAATTTAAATAAATTATAACCTACTTAAAGGGATTCCCTGCTGTGTGTTTCCCCCCCCCCCCCCCCCCCCCACATTGGGATCTTCCCCCTCACTGATATGTTGCAAACTCGTCACCCTTGTCTTTTGCATTGACATGCAGGACCCCGCTATTATTAAGTTTGTGAATGCACATGGGTCCTCTCCCTCCCATTATGTATTATCATCTGGAAATGAAAAATGCGCAGGGATGTGGGGAGAAGATGAATCGCTCACTCTGAGAGGTGGGCACGGATATGATAGGCCAGATGGCCTCCTTCTGTTCTGTAAAATGCTGTAATTTTGTGATCAATTGTTCACCATCATTCACAAGTGGATGTGGCAGAAATACTCAGCTTTCACATGATCCATTGGTTGTGAGATTGCTTGGGTCTGTCTGCAGCAAACTGCTTCTGCTAATTAGCAAGCATTTAGTCCTGTATTATAGCAGCACCAGGTATGTACTTAGGTTGCTCCAAGTGCACTTAGAATATCCACTTTTTTTGGTGGTGATCAAAGATTTATAAAAGCTGTTTTTAATGGGGAGCTGGCAGTGATCTAACACTAGTGGGAAAATTCCTGAAACTTCAATGTTATTCTTATTACCACCTGCTATCGATTAACATTTGTATTTATTGGCTTGCTTTTTGTGAAGTATGAAGTCATTACTGAATTCAAATGAAGGTGGATTAGCACAATTTAGATTAATTTCTACTTTGAACTCCACCTGTTGTGTGCAGTGACAGGTGTTCTGAAGGTTAGCTGTGGAATATGCCTTTTAATAAAACATTAAACCATCTCACTCAGTCCACTAAAGAGCATAGAACGCACATCTAAATATAGCCACTGGGTCACATGAATCTTTTTTATCTGTCTGGTAGCTCAATGGTGCAGCAAAGTGGTGCAGCGGTTAGCACTGTTGCCTCACGGCGCCGAGGTCCCATGTTCAATCTCGCCCCTGGGTCACTGTCCGAGTTGAGTTTGCACATTCTCCCCATGTTTGCGTGGGTTTCGCCCCAAAGATGGTTTAGCACAGGGCTAAATAGCTGGCTTTTAAAGCAGGCCAAGGCAGGCCAGCTGCGCGGGTTCAATTCCCGTACTAGCCTCCCCGAACAGGTGCCAGAATGTGGTGACTAGGGGCTTTTCACAGTAACTTCATTTAAGCGATTTTCAGTCAGATGTGCAGGGTAGGTGGATTAGCTGTGCTAAATTGCCCCTTAAGTTGAAAAAATGAATTGGGTTCTCTAAATTTATTTTTTAAAAATAGTTCAATGGTACAACATAACACATGAAAGGCTCAAGTCCTAATTCAGGCAACTGTGAGGTGTTCGCTTGCGCTCGTTGACCTAAATTGGTGGTACGGTGGTACAGTTGTGAGCACTACTGCTGCCTCACAGTATCAGGGACACGGGTTAGATTCTGACCTTGGGTGACTCTCTATGTGGAGATTGCACATTCTCCCCGTTTCTGCATGGGTTTCCTCCGGGTACTCCATTTCCTCCCACAGAACAAAGATGTGCAGGTTGGGCAGATTGGCCAGGCTAAATTGCCACTTAGTGTTCAAAAATGTGCAGATCGGATGGGTTTGCGGGAATAGAGCGGGGGTGTGGGCCTGGACCAGGGTGCTCTTTCAGAGGGTCAGTGCAGACTCAAGAGGCCGAGTAGCCTCCTTCTGCACTGTCGGGATTTTATCAATTGTATGGAGAGCGGTCAATCAATGTTTTGACATTAAGATTCTCAACTTTGTTTTCAAATCCCTCCCCTCCCTATTGCTATAATCTCCTCAAGCCCCTCATCTTATTCTAGTCTCTTGTGCATCTATAATTGCTCCACCATTGGTGATTGTGCCTTCAGTTGCCTAGAAGGCCCCAATCACTGGAATATCCTCTGTACAGTGTCTGCCTCTATAACTCACATAACTCATCTTCTGCCTCTTTGACCAAACTTTTGATCGTCTGACCCAATATCTCTTTATATGGTTGCTGTACCGCCAATTACCACGAGACGAGAATGGTGAAACTATCGAGGCTTTGTTGCACAAGATGTTGTGCCTCCTGTAGCTGGAACCATAATGGGAGCAGCACAGGATAGCACATACTTTTATACGCCGCCTGCTGGGAGGAGTACCTGTAATACATGGGCAGTACCATAATGCATGCAATGTGTTACTAGTGGTGTTTACCACAATGGTTGGATGTCATATTTTTGATTAATAATGTTCCTGTGAAGCACATTGGGTCATTTAATTATGTTAAAGGTGTGATTTAAACACAAGTTGTTGTTACTGATATTGTCCACAAACTCATACCCAGCCGAGTCAACTTCCATTTCCAGAAGGATTGTAGCAGTGAAGTGGATTTTGTCAACTATATGGATTTAAACGGTCACTCCTGTGTACCATGTTTTGTTATGCTCTTGACGTAGCATAAGCTGCTTCCTTGATGTGCACTCTGACAAAGGAAGGTTCAGACTTGGAGCTAGCTTTAACACGTTTATTTAAACTGTTAACAATTCTCCCACTTGGATGCGACTCTCCTGTTAATCCTGCTATAGCTACTCAGACTGACGAACCAGTCTGCTACAATCCAGGTGGTGGGTGTGATGTGTTGAATCAACCCTGTGTACACACTGAGTGTCTCCACTGGAAAGAGGAAGATCATGTGTGCTGCGTCCTTTTATACGGGTTGGTATAATGCCCCCCTGTGGTAGTGTCACCTCTGTGTGTATCGTGAATGCCCATTGGTTGTGTCCTATGTTACTGACCTATTGGATGAATGTCTGTGTGTCATGTCTCTTGTGCTCCCTCTAGTGTCTATCCTGTCTACGTGTATTTACATTAACCCCTTGTGTATTTACAGTGATGCATATCACCACAGTCCTATTTATAAAGAGTCTCTGGGCGCGTTATACCGTCCGCGTTCCACTGGAATCTGCGTGTGACGCGGCTGTTAAATGCCGGGCGAAGCCTCACCCGGGCGTCCGATCAATGTTTTGACATTAAGATTCTCAACTTTGTTTTCAAATCCCTCCCCTCCCTATTGCTATCATCTCCTCAAGCCCCTCATCTTATTCTAGTTTCTTGAGCATCTATAATTGCTCCACCATTGGTAACTATGCCTTCAGTTGCCTAGAAGGCCCCATTTCCTCCCACAGAACAAAGATCTAACGAGATATCAGGAGGCGTCACAATCGGGACTCAGTCTCTCACGGCTAAGTGGGTTTAGAACCGTGCTGATGCCATATCTAATCGGCTCTCAGCATCTATTGGCCTCCCCGGGGAGACCCCAGCCAGGCTCTGATTAGTACTGATCCATGTGAACGGCACTTGAAGAGTCTTCCAGGCTGGTGGAGACCCCTGGGTGGTCAGAAACAGGGAAGGGTGGCATTCTGACTCTCCCTGTGGCACTCGGACACCTTGAGACGGCTGGGCTGCCACCCTGGCACAGCCAACTTCCCAGGTGGCACTGCCAGGCTGGGAGGAGCACTGTCAGGGTGGAAGTGCCAGGGAGCCTGGGTGCCAGGGTGGCACTGCCAAGGGTCAGGGCCAGAGGGGGGCCATGCCCATGAAAGGAGGGATGAGGGGAGGTATGAAGGGTGGGGGGTTGTGAAAGGTGGGTACGAAGGGGCCTCCGGAAAGTTGGGGTTGGTGAAGGGTGGGGGGCTCAAAAGAGGGTGTGGGATGGTCTGAAAAGGGGGAGGCTCTCAGCGACCCCATAGCGGAGTGTTCTCTCTTGGGGGGTTGTAGGGGGTGACATTGTCCATGGGTGGTGGGTGGGGGAGTCTCTCAAACCCACTTAGAGATTGAGGTACAGTTTCAAAATGGTGGCCCGATCTCTGAGGAACTGTCTGGCCAGTGAGGGCAGCTCCCCAGTGATGAAAACATTCTAAGTGTGGGCTGGCCCGGGGAGAAACACCCCAGGGCCCAAAAAAGTGACTAAATGATGTTAGATAGCAGTGGTGAACTCGCTGACAGAGCTGGGGAGAAACTTCCAGCCAGACTCACCTGAAATGACACTTAGGGCATAATTCAATGAAAAAGTTTCTAAATGTGCTAACAAGTGGAAACTTGCGACCGCTCAGCCCAGCGAGGCTATCATCGCAATCCAACGTTAATTCATCCACTGAAGGAGGCCCGAGAGGGCCTCACGTCGCAAATCATGGCCCGATTCGGTGGGACTGTGCATGCCAGCTGTCCGCTAACAAAATAGAGGAGCACTTAATCAGCTTTTGCACAGCCAACCCCACTCAGCTCGCAGCCATAGCGCGAGTCGCCTGACCCCACGATGCTGGGGAGGCTCCTAGAGGAGGTCAAGGCCAGAAGGGATGTCTTGTTCCCCCGAGGGTCCTGGAGGATCAATCATAGGGCAGCCAGTGCTGTCTGAGAGGAAGTGGCAGCGTTCGGCAGCTTGGTTAGCGTGACCAGAAGGACCGGCACCCAGTGCCATGAGAAGGTCAATGATCAACACTGAGCAGCATGGGTGAGTTGACACCGGATCCCCCCCCACCCGTCCTCCGCCACAGGCATGCACCTGGCACTGCCCAGCACTCTGCCCTGCTCTGGCCCACCCATGCCACCCATGTTGCCCTCCCTGCCCCATGGTAAACCACACGTTCAGCTAATGATGCCCCCACTATGTCCCCAACTTGTCCCACAACTATCACGAGAGGGCCCAGATGGGCGGCAGGGTGCCGGACATTAGAATCCTCACCACTTTTGAGTAGTGGGCCCTGGAGGTTATGAGGATGGCTGAGGACAGAGCGGTCATTAACGTGGAGGTGGACTCAAGGCGCAGAGGTGAGAATCCACAGGGCCCCACCCAGATGGACTGTCACACATGAGTTGTTAATGCCACACAGAATGAGCCAACCCTCCCACTGACCACATGTTACCGCAGGACCTCCAACCGACAGTGCCAGCCCATATGTGTATCCTCCTACCCCACCCCTCCCCACCATCGATATGTCACAGCCGTCATCCCCACCCTCCATCAGTGCAGAGACACACACATCGGTGGTCAGGCATCTGAGGCACAATCTGGTAAACACCACACAGTTGCTGATGTACATTAGTGGAGTCAGGAGCGCCCAGGCGAGACAGCAGCCGGATGTCCCAGCTGGGTTCCAGTCAGATGCTGAGCCTCTGCAAAAGGTTTACCCGGAGCTGATGCAGACGATAGGGTGCGGCCGTGATATTCAGATGGGAATGTCAATGACCATCCAGCAGTTCCACAGCCAATGGGAGGAGTCTCAGTTGCTAGGGGCACAGGAGATGGCACTGGCAGTGCATGGCATTGAGGCCATGGAGAGCAGTGGAGAGCCTGATGCATGACGTTGACAGCATGAATGGAGGTGTCCAAAGCATGGCTCAGTCAGTGACGGCCATTGTTGAGGGCCTCGGCAGAATGCCCAACTCGCTGGGGGACATGACCCAGTACCAGGCAGACCTAGACGAGGTGCTGCAGGATTTGTCCCAGTCTCAGATGGGTATAGTCGAGGCGCTGCGGAGCTTGTCCCAGTCACTCAGGACCATCACCGAGGGCATCAACATGATGGTGCGGACACTGGGGAGCTGTCAGGGCTGGCTAAGCCAGATGATGCAGGGGCGGCCAGGGCTCGAACCAGCTGCCCCTCTGCCCTGAGGTGAATCCCAGGGTCCTATGGGCACCCTAACCCCACAGCCCATCCCCTGGTCACCCCCCCCCCCCCCCCCCCCCCATCCTGCACTCCCCAGGAGGAAGGGACGCTGGTTGCTAACCCGGAGCCACCTCAGTTGCTGGGGAGGTGATTAGATCATGGGAGGCCATTGGATATGGGGTGGCTTCCATTAGTATAGAAACTAGACTTCAGTTGTGATTATTGGTTTCTCGCCACATTTTGGCAAGATCCCGATTTCACCTACGGGAGTGGGCTCGTTGGATCGCGTACGGTTTGGTGTCCAACGCGGTTATCATTTTTGGCTTTTCCCACTGCTTAATGGTCTCATTGTGAAACGGCACTGAATCACGCCCAAAGAAACCTGTCAATTAAATTCATCCTCTAAGTTTCAACCAAAATCCAGATAGTTCCAATGATTTGCTCCAAGAAACTTCTTTCCCCTGTACAAGAAATGGATGCTTTGCACTTACAAGAACAGCAACCGATTTGTGTATCATGATCATTAGCAGCCAATTGTTAATTTTTCCATCTTCAGTGAGTGCCTTTGCTCATGATTGATTTGTCTGACTTCGAGAATTGAGCCTGGTTTATATTTTAAATCGTTCACATGACCAGCCACAACCAATTGGCAGAGAGGCACATGACTTGCCTGGGCCAATGGGCAGTGAGGCTGCTGTACCAATGGCAGCCTGGTTCTCTGGTAATATGATGTGGAGATGCCGGCGTTGGACTGGGGTGAGCACAGTAAGAAGTCTTACAACACCAGGTTAAAGTCCAACAGGTTTGTTTCAAACACGAGCTTTCGGAGCACGGCTCCTTCTTCAGGTGAATCCTTCTTCACCTGAAGAAGGAGCCGTGCTCCGAAAGCTCGTGTTTGAAACAAACCTGTTGGACTTTAACCTGGTGTTGTAAGACTTCTTACTGTGCTCTGGTAATATGATCTCTCTAGCCACAGTGATGTAGGTGCACCCACAGTGTTGATAGGAGGGGGAAGCGTCAGGATTTTAATCCAGCGACAATAAGAATTGATGACATATCGGGGGAGCAGGTCTTCTCTGAGGCATCTTCGTGGCTGCACTGAGCGTGTGGTGAGTGGAATATTTAAAAACAGTTCCGGCTGTCAGGCTCTTTAGCGCTAAGACTGGCCTCAGCGGTTATACCGCCTGCTGGGCCGATTTGCGCCAGCAGAGTGCTGAGTCATTTGCATGTCCTGAACCATGGAACAAATAGCACCCCCATCGGAAACACAAATCCAATGCTTTTCTGTCCCAGCGGGGAAAATTAGGACAGGATTCTCCGGCAAACAATGCCGGAATCGCGAAATTGGTGGAGAATTGCTGCTGAGGTGAAAATCGTGTCCGGTGCCAGGCACCGACAACGACCTGGATATATTCTTCTCTGCATATATAGTAAAGGGCGTTGGCATATAATTAACGGGTCAAACCCGGCATGGCTCCTGCAATGCTCCATCTCCGTCAGGAGGAATTACTGACAGCGGGTTTCATCGGGAAACAGGCGCAGTGGCAGCTGAGGGAGAGAGAGGGGTAGAACATGTTCCCAGAGGCGCGACCTTGGGCTGCCGGTCCTGCAGCTGGGTGGGGGGGGGGGGCGTTTTTCAGGGCCAGGAAGGGTAGTGGAGGGAGGATGGGGGGGGACCTGATTGGGGGAGGGGGGGGGGGCTGACCAGGGGATGGGCTGTGGGGTCAGGGTGACTCCCTGGACCAGGGTGCCTAGGCATGGACGGCCACTGCCGTAGCCTGCAAGGCAGCCAACTTGCTGCGCACTCCACTGACCGCCCATCTGGACAGTGTTATTACACAGAGTGACCGTGGCCTCGTCCGACGAGGAGGATGCGGAGGATGGACTGGGTGGACAGGGTGTGGGGTGACTGTGTGGAGATTGCACATTCTCCCGTGACTGCGTGCATTTCCTCCGGGCGCTCCTGTTTCCTCCCACATTCCAAAGATATGCTGGTTACGTGGATTGGCAATCCTCCTTGCCTGAGACATGCACTTCAACTTTTCTCTCCTGTGTTGACCGGGAAAGTTAACTTTTAAAAAAGATCTACAAAACTTTTTCCGTGCCTTCCAGGCCTGAGATTGAGCACACTCACGTAAACAGACGCAGCTTCCATATTGAACAGTGCTACATGAAGCAAGGTTGAAGTAGAAACATAGAAATAGGAGCAAGAGGAGGCCATTCTGCCCATCGTCCCTGCACCACTATTCATTGTGATCATGCCTGATCATCCAACTCAATAGCCAAATCCTGCTTTCCCCCCATAAATACTGGACGTGTCTTGGATAATCTGGTATGTGCCCCAAACAAAGTCGCAGTGAAAGAGGGGCAGCCAGCTCTGTGTGTTGCTCAAATTCTGTGCCATCGTCAGGGAAACCATTGAACATCAATAGCCTTTTATTTTGAGGCTTCGATCCTATCACTTTCGCAAATAAATTAAGTATTCCTGAGCACATAACAAATCGTGAAATTACGAGCCAAATTTATTTTAGAAATCCTGAGCGTTCTTAACTGAATGAAGAGGAGGACATAAAGAAATCACGTGGCCATTGGCTTCAAAGAAAAGCTGGAAAGTTATTTTTGTTGTCCTGGAACCAATATTTATCACTCGACCAACATCATTTTAAAAAAGAGATCATCTGCCCATTATCGCAACGCTGTCTGTGGGAACTTGTGTGTGAAAATTGGCTGCCACATTTCCTACATTACAGCAGTGCTTCCACTTCCAAAAGCACTTTGGCCGTGAAGCACTCCGACCGTCCTAAGGTCCTGGAAGGCTCTACATACACGGTAGCATGGTGGTTAGCATAAATGCTTCACAGCTCCAGGGTCCCAGGTTCGATTCCCGGCTGGGCGGAGTCTGCACATCCTCCCCGTGTGTGCGTGGGTTTCCTCCGGGTGCTCCGGTTTCCTCCCACAGTCCAAAGATGTGCGGGTTAGGTGGATTGGCCAGGCTAAATTGCCCTTAGTGTCCTAAAAAATAAGGTTAATGGGGGTTGTTGGGTTACTGGTATAGGTATACGTGGGCTTGAGTAGGGTGATCATTGCTTGGCACAACATCGAAGGCTGAAGGGCCTGTTCTGTGCTGTACTGTTCTAATTCTAAAAAAAAAATACACTGCAGGCTCTTTCTTCCTGATTTCTAATTGGAAATCGTAAAATAAACTGGACATGCTTTTCCTTCTGAATGTTGCAAAGTGTGAAGAATTGTCAGATTCGGAGGAGGAGAATTTACGTGCAGACTATGGTTTTGAAAGGGAAGCAGATAATGCTTTAAAGTCTACCACTCAACCACCGATTGTCTTTCAAATTTCACTTTTCAACTATATTTGGATATGTTGAAGGAACCTGACAAATGAATTTCTTTGATATAAAGCATGGTGATATTATTTGTGAAGATTTCTACAGGCAGTAATGATGTTGCTTGAAACTCCATAACAGAGGGTACCTTTGCCGACGAAATTGATTGTCTCCACAAGAACAGACCAGACCAGAAGAAGTTTAACCCAATGAGAGCCTGAAAAGTACAAGTTAAATAGAAAATGAAAAGTGTTTGTATTTCCAGAGAGCGTTATCAATACCCTGACGTATGGGCAGCACATTAGCACAGTGGGTAGCACTGTTGCTTCACGGCTCCAGGGTCCCAGGTTCGATTCCCGGCTTGGGTCACTGTCTGTGCGGAGTCTGCACATTCTCCCCGTGTCTGCGTGGGTTTCATCCGGGTGCTCCGGTCTCCTTCCAGATGTCCCGAAAGATGTTCTGTTAAGTGTATTGAACATTCTGAATTCTCCCTCTGTGTATCTGAACAGGCGCCAGAATGTGGCGACTAGGGGCTTTTCACAGTAACTTCACTGCAGTGTTAATGTAAGCCTACTTGTGACAATAAAAGATTATTATTATTCACCCAACAAAGTTGTCGTGATCTCTGTATATGTTAATACATGAAGGGCTAATGTGTAGTCAGTACAGTCAGATGATCACGAGAGGACAACACCAATGAGAGGTATATAAACAGCCACAATCTGTTTTCTGTTCTCTTTAGATGTGTTGTCGTTAGAGTTAAGAAGTGTAGCAAGATCAGAGTGTAGAGTATAAGTATCATTGTTAATCTAAATATACCTGATCTAATTAGAACTAGTATAAGTATTGAAGAAAAGAACGCACGACTAACTTGAACAGTTACTCAATAAATTAATTTGTTGTCAACTGGACGACTTTGAGTATTCATCATCTAAGTTAAGGTCAACTCAGCAGAAACAAATGAGTAACAAATATTACGCCTAAATAATATAACAAAAGTGACTTTGAGAATATACATCTCCCAATATGCTTATACTTTTGAACCTGAAGGGGGATAAACAATCCCTGCAAGTTGATGATCCGGGCAGTAAAACTAAAAGAAGAGGAATATTGTTCTTTCAGTGTAAAAAGTAGTGGAAAATGGATGGTTAAAGCTGCACGCGGCTGGGGCCAGCCCCTTAATCACTGAACCACTCGCTGATTTGGAATAAAATCACGCATTGCTGGCCTGAAATTATTATTGCAAGGCAGAGACATGGTGTGTGTCCAAAAGAAAGCAGGGGGCTTTGTTAAAGTGCTCAGTGGAGCAGTGAGAAGTTCATCTCCCTGAACATCTCCACATGTGAACAGCGTCTGAACATGTCCCTCCTTTCCATGTGACTTGGCTGCTTTGTGAAACTCATTGCCAATACTAATAAAGCGGCACTCACACTGACCTGCTTTTTATCCTCGGGGCTGAAGTTTTTACTTTGTACTGTGCCTAAGCCAACACCATGGGATTCTATGTTTTTTCAAAGGCTTTGGCTGGGTCAGCCCTCTTCGGTACTACCAAATATTTTTGAACTCCTCTTATTTCGAAGTGCTGATTGAATGCTACAAGGAAAGTGCTCAAGTGGCACGACTTAACTTTAAATGACCAGTTACCTTGATTAAGGAACCTTCCTATGCACAGATCAATGATGAAAATAAAATTGGCTACTGATAGGTCGTTCTCCGCGTGGGTTTACAAGCCTGCTGCCATTGTGGGGTTTGAAAGCAAAAGTCTGCGTTTCCTGTCACAATTCTAGTCTGCTGCAGGATATATTCTGGTTGTAAGCTGTTCAGAGGCATCATTTTTCTTCAGAAAGCTTAACGAATGCAGCAAATGCTGGAAAATTAACCCTCGCAAAGTTATTACTTCAAGACAAAATCGTGTTTTACTCAAACTCATTTGGTAATATATATTCTGATTGATTAAACTGGTAGCAGGAATTAAGTCTGGAAATCAAATGTTCAATATTTTCATATTGACTCTTCTGGGGCGGCACGGTGGCACAGTGGTTAGCACTGCTGCCTCACAGCTCCAGGGTCCCAGGTTCAATTCCGGCCTCGGGGGAGTGTCTGTCTGGAGTTTGCACTTTCTCCCCGAGTCTGCGTGGGTTTCCTCCCGGTGCTCCGGTTTCTTCCCACAGTCCAAAGATGGGCAGGTTAGGTGGATTGCCCATGCTAAATTGTTCCTTGGTGTCCAAAAGGTTAGGTGGGGTTACTGGGTTACGGGGATGAGGTGGAGGCGTGGGCTTAGGTAGAGTGCTCTTTCCAAGACCCGGTGCAGATTCAATGGGCTGAATGGCCTCCTTCTGAATTGTAAATTCTATGATTCTATTTCAACAGAGACATTGTCAAAAAGGCACACAAAACAACAAGTTTAAGGCTTGAATATGGTTTTAGAAAATGCTGCCTTCTGCAGTTCCTTGCCTGCTCCTGACATGCAGTCATGGGTTGGAAGAGGGTTGGAATTGTTGGATACAGGATCGGCCAGTGAATGCAGTAAGATGGGGGGCTCCTCATAATGATTTACCTTTTGCAGAGTGCTTGCAGCAACTTGCATTCCCCACTGAAGAGCAACTCAGCATAAAACTTACATTGAATTTACAGTGCAGAAGGAGGCCATTCGGCCCATCAAGTCTGCACCGGCACCAACAATTGGCGTTGGTGAGGGATAATCAAGTCAGCCATTGCAAGCGCCCCCAAGGCCTCGTCATTTGCCGGCACCACTTCCGCCAGTTGCTGCAGCTGCCTGCCTCTATTCAGATGCGAGGCATCATGCAGCACGGTTACAAAACTGTGGTGACAATTCTTAGTAACCAAAGAATAGAGGTCTCCCATATCGCCACTTCAGTTCTGGAGTGTGGTTTAAGTTCGGCCTCAGGAAAAAAAATCCTGAAATCTTCCCTTACGAAACATTGTCAACAGTTAAAAGGTGAAATTCATATCCTGGCAGTCACCCTTCACCCAAACAGTATGGAAACTGATATTTTTCTTTTTAAAAGAAAGCTATTACCATAGTTCGGGAGCTGATGTAAAGCCCATATGTGAACAGATTGTGAAAAGTTCCACCCGTCAGTGCTTTTAAATAAACTGAACAGAGGGACAAACAGAATAAGAGAGTTTTCTTACTCGTTCAGTTGTTAACGTTTGCATCTATTTTGAGAAGAAATAACTAATCACTTATTAAATTAAATGTGACTCTTAGCAGAACTCCCAGTGGTGCCCTTGACATGATGTCCAAACATGCAGTAGTCTCATTTATACTCTGCATGAGATTTCTGGGAATAATTCCAGACCTGCTGAAGGAGATTAAATACACTGAATAACAGGTTCATAGAAATGCTTTCTTCTGATGAGAGAACCAAGCTGCTTTTCTGTTTTAACTGGTGTTTTTGGCATTACCGTTTCACAGTCACTAAACCCGTACATTGTACTGGCTCCAACCCCATGTCTGCACCTGAAATGCCTGCTGGTACCTCCTTAAATAAGGCTTTAGGGTACTTCTCATCTGTTTAGCATTGCTGCTTTGAAGTCGGCGTTGTGATAGCTTTAATTCATACCAATGATTATGCTCCGTTATAGGTAACCTTGTTGTTGATTCTAAGATCTTTCAGCCAGGGGCACTAGTTCTACTTTTGTCGTTTACTCTGAAGATTTCCAGACCTGCACCAACATTATTTTGCAAAGGGTCACCAGAAAGTTGTGACTGGCGATCTATCTCTGATTGTCCCCCTTTCTGTGTCTTCAGACAAAACCATACCCTTTCACCTTCTGATTGCAACCCCCAGTCTCCGTTACTTTTATGCCAGCTTTACCTTTAAAATTGATTCATATTTATCACTTGTAGCATTTTCATCGCACTTGGAAAAAGTTCTTCATTCGCTGGAAGGAAATTTTGGACATCCTGAGGGTGATGAAAGGTGATATATAAAGGCAAATGAATCTTCCTTACTTTATGCTGTCAGTGTTCTGCCCCATAATCTTTGTCAAAGGGGTCGAGGAACTTTCCTTTTTGCAACTTGTTGTCATTCTGGTAGTCGTTTGTCCTTTGTTTTTTTAACCCGTTCTCTCTTCATAGGGTGCACCTTGCTTTCCCAGGCATATGCACAGACAAACCATATACTGGGCCATATAGTGCACTGAGCAGCAGAGTGTACTGAGCCATGTAGTACCCTGAGCCATATAGTGTACTGAGCCATATAGTTTACTGGGCCATATAGTGTACTGAGCCATATAGTGCACTGAGCCATATAGTGTACTGAGCTGTATAGTGTACTGAGCCATATAGTGTACTGGGCCATATAGTGTACTGAGCCATATAGTGTACTGAGCCATATAGTGTACTGAGCTGTATAGTGTACTGAGCCATATAGTGTACTGGGCCATATAGTGTACTGAGCCATATAGTGTACTGAGCCATATAGTGTACTGGGCCATATAGTGTACTGGGCCATATAGTGTACTGAGCCATATAGTGTACTGAGCCATATAGTGTACTGAGCCATATAGTGTACTGAGCCATATAGTGTACTGAGCTATATAGTGTACTGAGCCATATAGTGTACTGAGCCATATAGTGTACTGAGCCATATAGTGTACTGAGCCATATAGTGTACTGAGCCATATAGTGTACTGAGCCATATAGTGTACTGAGCCATATAGTGTACTGAACCATATAGTATACTGAACCATATAGTGTACTGAGCCATATAGTATACTGAGCCATATAGTGTACTGAGCCATATAGTGTACTGAGCCATATAGTGTACTGAACCATATAGTGTACTGAGCCATATAGTGTACTGAACCATATAGTGTACTGAGCCATATAGTGTACTGAGCCATATAGTGTACTGAGCCATATAGTATACTGAGCCATATAGTGTACTGAACCATATAGTATACTGAGCCATATAGTGTACTGAGCCATATAGTATACTGAGCCATATAGTGTACTGAGCCATATAGTGTACTGAGCCATATAGTATACTGAGCCATATAGTATACTGAGCCATATAGTGTACTGAGCCATATAGTGTACTGAGCCATATAGTGTACTGAACCATATAGTATACTGAACCATATAGTGTACTGAGCCATATAGTGTACTGAACCATATAGTATACTGAACCATATAGTGTACTGAGCCATATAGTATACTGAGCCATATAGTGTACTGAACCATATAGTATACTGAGCCATATAGTGTACTGAGCCATATAGTGTACTGAGCCATATAGTGTACTGAGCCATATAGTGTACTGAGCCATATAGTGTACTGAGCCATATAGTGTACTGGGCCATATAGTGTACTGAGCCATATAGTATACTGAGCCATATAGTGTACTGAGCCATATAGTGTACTGAACCATATAGTGTACTGAGCCATATAGTGTACTGAACCATATAGTATACTGAACCATATAGTGTACTGAGCCATATAGTATACTGAGCCATATAGTGTACTGAACCATATAGTATACTGAGCCATATAGTGTACTGAGCCATATAGTGTACTGAGCCATATAGTGTACTGAGCCATATAGTGTACTGAGCCATATAGTGTACTGAGCCATATAGTGTACTGGGCCATATAGTGTACTGAGCCATATAGTATACTGAGCCATATAGTGTACTGAGCCATATAGTGTACTGAGCCATATAGTGTACTGAGCCATATAGTGTACTGAGCCATATAGTGTACTGAGCCATATAGTGTACTGAGCCATATAGTGTACTGAGCCATATAGTGTACTGGGCCATATAGTGTACTGAGCCATATAGTGTACTGAGCCATATAGTATACTGAGCCATATAGTGTACTGAGCCATATAGTGTACTGGGCCATATAGTGTACTGAGCCATATAGTGTACTGAGCCATATAGTGTACTGGGCCATAGTGTACTGAGCCATATAGTGTACTGAACCATATAGTGTACTGAGCCATATAGTGTACTGAGCCATATAGTGTACTGAGCCATATAGTGTACTGAGCCATATAGTGTACTGAGCCATATAGTGTACTGAGCCATATAGTATACTGAGCCATATAGTGACTGAGCCATATAGTGTACTGAGCCATATAGTGTACTGAGCCATATAGTATACTGAGCCATATAGTGTACTGAGCCATATAGTATACTGAGCCATATAGTGTACTGAGCCATATAGTGTACTGAGCCATATAGTGTACTGAGCCATATAGTGTACTGAGCCATATAGTGTACTGAGCCATATAGTGTACTGAGCCATATAGTGACTGAGCCATATAGTGTACTGAACCATATAGTGTACTGAGCCATATAGTGTACTGAACCATATAGTGTACTGAGCCATATAGTGTACTGAACCATATAGTATACTGAGCCATATAGTGTACTGAGCCATATAGTGTACTGAGCCATATAGTATACTGAGCCATATAGTGTACTGAGCCATATAGTGTACTGAGCCATATAGTGTACTGAGCCATATAGTGTACTGAGCCATATAGTGTACTGGGCCATATAGTGTACTGAACCATATAGTGTACTGAGCCATATAGTGTACTGAGCCATATAGTGTACTGAGCCATATAGTGTACTGAGCCATATAGTGTACTGAGCCATATAGTGTACTGAACCATATAGTGTACTGAGCCATATAGTGTACTGAGCCATATAGTGTACTGAGCCATATAGTGTACTGAGCCATATAGTGTACTGAGCCATATAGTGTACTGAGCCATATAGTGTACTGAACCATATAGTGTACTGAGCCATATAGTGTACTGAGCCATATAGTGTACTGAACCATATAGTGTACTGAGCCATATAGTGTACTGAGCCATATAGTATACTGAGCAATATAGTGTACTGAGCCATATAGTATACTGAGCCATATAGTGTACTGAGCTGTATAGTGTACTGAGCCATATAGTGTACTGAGCCATATAGTATACTGAGCCATATAGTATACTGAGCCATATAGTATACTGAGCCATATAGTGTACTGAGCCATATAGTGTACTGAGCCATATAGTGTACTGAGCCATATAGTGTACTGAGCCATATAGTGTACTGAGCCATATAGTGTACTGAGCCATATAGTGTACTGAGCCATATAGTGTACTGAGCCATATAGTGTACTGAGCCATATAGTATACTGAGCCATATAGTGTACTGAGCCATATAGTATACTGAGCCATATAGTATACTGAGCCATATAGTGTACTGAGCCATATAGTGTACTGAGCCATATAGTATACTGAGCCATATAGTGTACTGAGCCATATAGTGTACTGAGCCATATAGTATACTGAGCCATATAGTGTACTGAGCCATATAGTGTACTGAGCCATATAGTGTACTGAGCCATATAGTATACTGAGCCATATAGTATACTGAGCCATATAGTATACTGAGCCATATAGTGTACTGAGCCATATAGTATACTGAGCCATATAGTGTACTGAGCCATATAGTTCACTGAGCTGTATAGTGTACTGAGCCATATAGTATACTGAGCCATATAGTATACTGAGCCATATAGTTCACTGAGCCATATAGTGTACTGAGCCATATAGTGTACTGAGCCATATAGTGTACTGAGCCATATAGTATACTGAGCCATATAGTATACTGAGCCATATAGTGTACTGGGCCATATAGTGTACTGAGCCATATAGTGTACTGAGCCATATAGTGTACTGAGCCATATAGTGTACTGAGCCATATAGTATACTGAGCCATATAGTGTACTGAGCCATATAGTGTACTGAGCCATATAGTGTACTGGGCCATATAGTGTACTGAGCCATATAGTGTACTGAGCCATATAGTGTACTGAGCCATATAGTATACTGAGCCATATAGTATACTGAGCCATATAGTGTACTGAGCCATATAGTGTACTGAGCCATATAGTATACTGAGCCATATAGTGTACTGAGCCATATAGTGCACTGAGCCATATAGTGTACTGAGCTGTATAGTGTACTGAGCCATATAGTGTACTGAGCCATATAGTGTACTGAGCCATATAGTGTACTGAGCCATATAGTGTACTGAGCCATATAGTATCCTGAGCCATATAGTGTACTGAGCCATATAGTGTACTGAGCCATATAGTGTACTGAGCCATATAGTATCCTGAGCCATATAGTGTACTGAGCTGTATAGTATACTGAGCCATATAGTGTACTGAGCCATATAGTGTACTGAGCTGTATAGTGTACTGAGCCATATAGTGTACTGAGCCATATAGTATACTGAGCCATATAGTGTACTGGGCCATATAGTGTAC
Organism: Scyliorhinus canicula; assembly: GCF_902713615.1. Taxonomy (NCBI): domain Eukaryota; kingdom Metazoa; phylum Chordata; class Chondrichthyes; order Carcharhiniformes; family Scyliorhinidae; genus Scyliorhinus; species Scyliorhinus canicula. Next base: position 193,000,055 of record NC_052152.1, read on the forward strand.
TGAGCCATATAGTGTACTGAGCCATATAGTGTACTGAGCCATATAGTATACTGAGCCATATAGTATACTGAGCCATATAGTGTACTGAGCCATATAGTGTACTGAGCCATATAGTGTACTGAGCCATATAGTGTACTGAGCCATATAGTGTACTGAACCATATAGTATACTGAACCATATAGTGTACTGAACCATATAGTGTTCTGAGCCATATAGTGTACTGAACCATATAGTGTACTGAGCCATATAGTGTACTGAGCCATATAGTGTACTGAGCCATATAGTGTACTGAGCCATATAGTGTACTGAGCCATATAGTATACTGAGCCATATAGTGTACTGAGCCATATAGTGTACTGAACCATATAGTGTACTGAGCCATATAGTGTACTGAACCATATAGTATACTGAACCATATAGTGTACTGAGCCATATAGTATACTGAGCCATATAGTGTACTGAACCATATAGTATACAGAGCCATATAGTGTACTGAGCCATATAGTGTACTGAGCCATATAGTGTACTGAGCCATATAGTATACTGAGCCATATAGTGTACTGAGCCATATAGTGTACTGAGCCATATAGTGTACTGGGCCATATAGTGTACTGAGCCATATAGTATACTGAGCCATATAGTGTACTGAGCCATATAGTGTACTGAGCCATATAGTGTACTGAGCCATATAGTGTACTGAGCCATATAGTGTACTGAGCCATATAGTGTACTGAGCCATATAGTGTACTGAGCCATATAGTGTACTGGGCCATATAGTGTACTGAGCCATATAGTGTACTGAGCCATATAGTATACTGAGCCATATAGTGTACTGAGCCATATAGTGTACTGAGCCATATAGTGTACTGGGCCATATAGTGTACTGAGCCATATAGTGTACTGAGCCATATAGTGTACTGGGCCATATAGTGTACTGAGCCATATAGTGTACTGAACCATATAGTGTACTGAGCCATATAGTGTACTGAGCCATATAGTGTACTGAGCCATATAGTGTACTGAGCCATATAGTATACTGAGCCATATAGTGTACTGAGCCATATAGTGTACTGAGCCATATAGTGTACTGAGCCATATAGTGTACTGAGCCATATAGTGTACTGAGCCATATAGTGTACTGAGCCATATAGTGACTGAGCCATATAGTATACTGAGCCATATAGTGTACTGAGCCATATAGTGTACTGAGCCATATAGTGTACTGGGCCATATAGTGTACTGAGCCATATAGTGTACTGAGCCATATAGTGTACTGAGCCATATAGTATACTGAGCCATATAGTGTACTGAGCCATATAGTGTACTGAGCCATATAGTGTACTGAGCCATATAGTGTACTGAGCCATATAGTGTACTGAGCCATATAGTGACTGAGCCATATAGTATACTGAGCCATATAGTGTACTGAGCCATATAGTGTACTGAGCCATATAGTGTACTGGCCATATAGTGTACTGAGCCATATAGTGTACTGAGCCATATAGTGTACTGAACCATATAGTGTACTGAGCCATATAGTGTACTGAGCCATATAGTGTACTGAGCCATATAGTGTACTGAACCATATAGTGTACTGAGCCATATAGTGTACTGAGACATATAGTGTACTGAGCCATATAGTGTACTGAGCCATATAGTGTACTGAGCCATATAGTGTACTGAACCATATAGTGTACTGAGCCATATAGTGTACTGAGCCATATAGTGTACTGAGCCATATAGTGTACTGAACCATATAGTGTACTGAGCCATATAGTGTACTGAGCCATATAGTATACTGAGCAATATAGTGTACTGAACCATATAGTGTACTGAGCCATATAGTGTACTGAGCCATATAGTGTACTGAGCCATATAGTGTACTGAGCCATATAGTGTACTGAGCCATATAGTTCACTGAGCCATATAGTGTACTGAGCCATATAGTGTACTGAGCCATATAGTGTACTGAGCCATATAGTATACTGAGCCATATAGTGTACTGAGCTGTATAGTGTACTGAGCCATATAGTGTACTGAGCTGTATAGTGTACTGAGCCATATAGTGTACTGAGCTGTATAGTGTACTGAGCCATATAGTATACTGAGCCATATAGTGTACTGAACCATATAGTATACTGAGCCATATAGTGTACTGAGCTGTATAGTGTACTGAGCCATATAGTGTACTGAGCCATATAGTGTACTGAGCCATATAGTGTACTGAGCCATATAGTGTACTGAGCCATATAGTGTACTGAGCCATATAGTGTACTGAGCCATATAGTGTACTGAGCCATATAGTGTACTGAGCTATATAGTGTACTGAGCCATATAGTGTACTGAGCCATATAGTATACTGAGCCATATAGTGTACTGAGCCATATAGTGTACTGAGCCATATAGTATACTGAGCCATATAGTTCACTGAGCCATATAGTGTACTGAGCCATATAGTGTACTGAGCCATATAGTATACTGAGCCATATAGTATACTGAGCCATATAGTTCACTGAGCTGTATAGTGTACTGAGCCATATAGTATACTGAGCCATATAGTATACTGAGCCATATAGTATACTGAGCCATATAGTGTACTGAGCCATATAGTATACTGAGCCATATAGTATACTGAGCCATATAGTTCACTGAGCCATATAGTGTACTGAGCCATATAGTGTACTGAGCCATATAGTATACTGAGCCATATAGTATACTGAGCCATATAGTGTACTGAGCCATATAGTGTACTGAGCCATATAGTATACTGAGCCATATAGTGTACTGAGCCATATAGTGCACTGAGCCATATAGTGTACTGAGCTGTATAGTGTACTGAGCTGTATAGTGTACTGAGCCATATAGTGCACTGAGCCATATAGTGTACTGAGCCATATAGTGTACTGAGCCATATAGTGTACTGAGCTATATAGTGTACTGAGCCATATAGTGTACTGAGCCATATAGTGTACTGAGCTGTATAGTATACTGAGCCATATAGTGTACTGAGCCATATAGTGTACTGAGCCATATAGTGTACTGAGCCATATAGTGTACTGAGCCATATAGTGTACTGAGCCATATAGTATACTGAGCCATATAGTGTACTGAGCCATATAGTATACTGAGCCATATAGTGTACTGAGCCATATAGTGTACGAGCCATATAGTGTACTGAGCCATATAGTATCCTGAGCCATATAGTGTACTGAGCCATATAGTGTACTGAGCCATATAGTGTACTGAGCCATATAGTATCCTGAGCCATATAGTGTACTGAGCTATATAGTGTACTGAGCCATATAGTGTACTGAGCCATATAGTGTACTGAGCCATATAGTGTACTGAGCCATATAGTGTACTGAGCCATATAGTATACTGAGCCATATAGTGTACTGAACCATATAGTATACTGAGCCATATAGTGTACTGAGCCATATAGTGTACTGAGCCATATAGTGTACTGAGCCATATAGTGTACTGAGCCATATAGTGTACTGAGCCATATAGTGTACTGAGCCATATAGTGTACTGAGCTATATAGTGTACTGAGCCATATAGTGTACTGAGCCATATAGTGTACTGAGCCATATAGTGTACTGAGCTGTATAGTGTACTGAGCCATATAGTGTACTGAGCTGTATAGTATACTGAGCCATATAGTGTACTGAGCCATATAGTGTACTGAGCCATATAGTGTACTGAGCTGTATAGTGTACTGAGCCATATAGTGTACTGAGCCATATAGTATACTGAGCCATATAGTATACTGAGCCATATAGTGTACTGAACCATATAGTGTACTGAGCCATATAGTATACTGAGCCATATAGTATACTGAGCCATATAGTGTACTGAGCCATATAGTGTACTGAGCCATATAGTATACTGAGCCATATAGTATACTGAGCCATATAGTGTACTGAGCCATATAGTGTACTGAGCCATATAGTGTACTGAGCCATATAGTATACTGAGCCATATAGTGTACTGAGCCATATAGTATACTGAGCCATATAGTGTACTGAGCCATATAGTATACTGAGCCATATAGTATACTGAGCCATATAGTATACTGAGCCATATAGTGTACTGAGCCATATAGTATACTGAGCCATATAGTGTACTGAGCCATATAGTATACTGAGCCATATAGTGTACTGAGCCATATAGTATACTGAGCCATATAGTATACTGAGCCATATAGTTACTGAGCCATATAGTGTACTGAGCCATATAGTATACTGAGCCATATAGTATACTGAGCCATATAGTATACTGAGCCATATAGTGTACTGAGCCTATAGTATACTGAGCCATATAGTGTACTGAGCCATATAGTGTACTGAGCCATATAGTGTACTGAGCCATATAGTGTACTGAGCCATATAGTGTACTGAGCCATATAGTGTACTGAGCCATATAGTGTACTGAGCCATATAGTGTACTGAGCCATATAGTGTACTGAGCTATATAGTATACTGAGCCATATAGTGTACTGAGCCACATAGTGTACTGAGCCATATAGTGTACTGGGCCATATAGTGCACTGAGCCATATAGTGTACTGAGCCATATAGTATACTGAGCCATATAGTATACTGAGCCATATAGTATACTGAGCCATATAGTGACTGAGCCATATAGTGTACTGAGCCATATAGTGTACTGAGCCATATAGTGTACTGAGCCATATAGTGTACTGAGCCATATAGTGTACTGAGCCATATAGTATACTGAGCCATATAGTGTACTGAGCCATATAGTATACTGAGCCATATAGTGTACTGAGCCATATAGTGTACTGAGCCATATAGTGTACTGGGCCATATAGTGTACTGAGCCATATAGTGTACTGAGCCATATAGTGTACTGAGCCATATAGTATACTGAGCCATATAGTGTACTGAGCCATATAGTGTACTGAGCCATATAGTGTACTGAGCTGTATAGTGTACTGAGCCATATAGTGACTGAGCCATATAGTGTACTGAGCCATATAGTATACTGAGCCATATAGTGTACTGAGCCATATAGTGTACTGAGCCATATAGTGTACTGAGCCATATAGTGTACTGAGCCATATAGTGTACTGAGCCATATAGTGTACTGAGCCATATAGTGTACTGAGCCATATAGTGTACTGAGCCATATAGTGTACTGAGCCATAATAGGTACTGAGCCATATAGTGATACTGAGCCATATAGTGTACTGAGCCATATAGTGTACTGAGCCATATAGTGTACTGAGCCATATAGTGTACTGAGCCATATAGTGTACTGAGCATATAGTGTACTGAGCCATATAGTGTACTGAGCCATATAGTATACTGAGCCATATAGTGTACTGAGCCATATAGTGTACTGAGCCATATAGTGTACTGAGCCATATAGTGTACTGAGCCATATAGTGTACTGAGCCATATAGTGTACTGAGCCATATAGGTAACTGAGCCATATAGTGTACTGAGCCATATAGTGTACTGAGCCATATAGTGTACTGAGCCATATAGTGTACTGAGCCATATAGTATACTGAGCCATATAGTGTACTGAGCCATATAGTGTACTGAGCCATATAGTATACTGAGCCATATAGTGTACTGAGCCATATAGTATACTGAGCCATATAGTGTACTGAGCCATATAGTGTACTGAGCCATATAGTGTACTGAGCCATATAGTATACTGAGCCATAGTAGTACTGAGCCATATAGTATACTGAGCCATATAGTGTACTGAGCCATATAGTGTACTGAGCCATATAGTGTACTGAGCCATATAGTGTACTGAGCCATATAGTGTACTGAGCCATATAGTGTACTGAGCCATATAGTGTACTGAGCCATATAGTGTACTGAGCCATATAGTGTACTGGAGCCATATAGTGACTGAGCCATATAGTGTACTGAGCCATATAGTGTACTGAGCCATATAGTGTACTGAGCCATATAGTGTACTGAGCCATATAGTGTACTGAGCCATATAGTGACTGAGCCATATAGTGTACTGAGCCATATAGTGTACTGAGCCATATAGTGTACTGAGCCATATAGTGTACTGAGCCATATAGTGACTGAGCCATATAGTGTACTGAGCCATATAGTGCACTGAGCCATATAGTGTACTGAGCCATATAGTGTACTGAGCCATATAGTGTACTGAGCCATATAGTGTACTGAGCTATATAGTGTACTGAGCCATATAGTGTACTGAGCCATATAGTGTACTGAGCCATATAGTGTACTGAGCTGTATAGTGTACTGAGCCATATAGTGTACTGGGCCATATAGTGTACTGAGCCACATAGTGTACTGAGCCATATAGTGTACTGAGCCATATAGTGTACTGAGCCACATAGTGTACTGAGCTGTATAGTGTACTGAGCCATATAGTGTACTGAGCTGTATAGTGTACTGAGCCATATAGTGTACTGAGCCACATAGTGTACTGAGCCATATAGTGTACTGAGCCATATAGTGTACTGGGCCATATAGTGTACTGAGCCATATAGTGTACTGAGCCATATAGTGTACTGAGCCATATAGTGTACTGAGCCATATAGTTACTGAGCCACTATAGTGTACTGAGCCATATAGTGTACTGAGCCATATAGTGTACTGAGCCACATAGTGTACTGAGCTGTATAGTGTACTGAGCCATATAGTGTACTGAGCTGTATAGTGTACTGAGCCATATAGTGTACTGAGCCACATAGTGTACTGAGCCATATAGTGTACTGAGCCATATAGTGTACTGAGCCATATAGTGTACTGAGCCATATAGTGTACTGAGCCATATAGTGTACTGAGCCATATAGTGTACTAGCCATATAGTGTACTGAACCATATAGTGTACTGAGCCATATAGTTCACTGAGCCATATAGTGTACTGAGCCATATAGTGTACTGAGCCATATAGTGTACTGAGCCATATAGTGTACTGAGCCATATAGTGACTGAGCCATATAGTGTACTGAGCCATATAGTGTACTGAGCCATATAGTGTACTGAGCCATATAGTGTACTGAGCCATATAGTGACTGAGCCATATAGTGACTGAGCCATATAGTGTACTGAGCCATATAGTGTACTGAGCCATATAGTGTACTGAACCATATAGTGTACTGAGCCATATAGTGACTGAGCCATATAGTGTACTGAGCCATATAGTGTACTGAGCTGTATAGTTTACTGAGCCATATAGTGTACTGAGCCATATAGTGTACTGAGCCATATAGTTCACTGAGCCATATAGTATACTGAGCCATATAGTGACTGAGCCATATAGTGTACTGAGCCATATAGTGTACTGAGCCATATAGTGTACTGAACCATATAGTGTACTGAGCTATATAGTGTACTGAGCCAGATAGTGTACTGAGCCATATAGTGTACTGAGCCACATAGTGTACTGAGCCATATAGTGTACTGAGCCATATAGTGTACTGAGCCATATAGTGTACTGAGCCATATAGTGTACTGAGCCATATAGTGTACTGAGCCATATAGTGTACTGAGCCATATAGTAATACTGAGCCTATAGTATACTGAGCCATATAGTGTACTGAGCCATATAGTAGTACTGAGCCATATAGTGTACTGAGCCATATAGTGT